>NC_090257.1:31069972-31077472 GCF_037325665.1 Littorina saxatilis | reverse complement strand
CCGAAGATCAGCTTATGTCAACCGGTTTTTTGGTGACAGCTTCTTTTGATAAGTATTGGCTAAAGTGCAGTGTTGTTCCCAGGCCTCGGTCTTCGGTCATTTACTTTGATGAAGTTGTTTCTAAATGATAGACAACGTACATTTACAATATTTCGTGAAAAAAGTAGCCAGCTACCATTACTACGTAAGAGCATATGTAAACCAATATCTAGTGGTGTAGGCGGAAGAAATGTCGGTTGAAAATCAGCGGCTCGTCCAAACAAAGCTGTACTCTCCAATCACACAGGCCCTTTTTTGTCGCACTAACTGTTAAAGACATGCCATTCAGACACACATCAAACTCGTACAATTGTCCTACAAGACATCATAATCATTCGACCTACTCGACAAGATGGTAGTGGGCTTTTGACGAATGGATTATCCCAAGGCAGAACTCTAATCGTGGCGTCCCGCCTTTGTAGTACCAGCAAAAGAAAGGCGTAACATTCGGACACACTCCAAAATTGTGAGTTTTCCTTCACAACCCCGTACTCATTTCGATTACTCGGCAAGATGTCACTATAAGCACGGTTGAAAGTTGATAACGTTCGAAACCAGGACAATCTGCTTGGAAACTATAGCTAGAAAGGTCGGCCTTTTTACACCCCCGGTACAGGGGTGTGTATAGGTTTCACTGGATGTGTTTGTTTGTTTGTTTGTGTGTTTGTGTGTTTGTGTGTTTGTGTTCGCATATAGATGTCAAGAATGAACGGACCGATCGTCACCAAACTTGGTGAACAGGTTCTATACATTCCTGGGACGGTCCTTACAAAAATTGGGACCAGTCAAACACACGGTTAGGGAGTTATTGGTGGATTAAGATTAAGAGTGACATATTAATGGTCAAAGGGAAATAACCTTCTCAGTTGGTGGCAGTGAGAATGGTTATTTCCCTTTGACCAACGGGGGTGTTTTTCCTACCTCGACGTACCCTTTCGCAATGGACCCTGTGTTTACATTCTGACTTCTGACTTCTGACTTTTGACTTTTGACTTCTGACTTCGGGGGTGTTTTTCCTACCTCGGAGGAATTTCTTTTTTTCTCTTTTTTTTCCCCTCCTTTTTACATTTAGTCAAGTTTTGACTAAATGTTTTAACATAGAGGGGGAATCGAGACGAGGGTCGTGGTGTATGTGTGAGTGTGTGTGTGTGTGTGTGTGTGTGTGTGTGTGTGTGTGTGTGTGTGTGTGTGTGTCTGTCTGTGCGTGTGTGTGTGTGTCTGTGCGCGTGTGTGTGTAGAGCGATTCAGACTAAACTACTGGACCGATCTTTATGAAATTTGACATGAGAGTTCCCGGAAAAGATATCCCCGGACATTTTTTCGATAAATACCTTTGATGACGTCATATCCGGCTTTTTGTAAAAGTTGAGGCGGCACTGTCACACCCTCATTTTTCAATCAAATTGATTGAAATTTTGGCAAAGCAATCTTCGACGAAGGCCGGACTTTGGTATTGCATTTCAGCTTGGTGGCATTAAAAACTAATGAATGAGTTTGGTCATTAAAAGTCGGAAACTTGTAATTAAAATTATTTTTGTATTAAAAGATCCCAAAATAATTTCATCTTATTCTTCGTCATTTTCTGATTCCAAAAACATATACATATGTTATATTTGGATTACAAACAAGCTCTGAAAATAAAAAATATGAAAATTATGATAGAAATTAATTTTCCGAAATCGATTTAAACACAATTTCATCTTATTCCTTGTCGGTCCCTGATTCCAAAAACATATAGATATGATATGTTTGGATGAAAAACAAACTCAGGAAGCTAAAAAGAATAGACATACAGAAAAGTGTGTAATCCTGCTCACTGCGACCACTACCGCACTATTCTGCATGGCTTGTCGATTTCACTGCCTTTGCCACGAGCGGTGGACTGACGAAACTACGAGTATGTGGTCTTGGTGAAAAAAGCAGTGCGTTCAGTTTCATTCTGTGAGTTCGACAGCTTGACTAAATGTTGTTATTTCGCCTTACGCTACTTGTTTTTTTGTGTGACTAGCTACGCAAGCTCTGACATTTTCTTTTTTCTCTCTCAAAGTTTGCTCTATGGTTTCGATATCCTGGGTGGTTTAATAATCAACACAACCATTAGGAAATCCTATCTTGAATCAGAAATTCTTGACTTTTATCTCTACCACAGTGTTGACGGAACGGAAAACCTTCCGATGGCGGCCAGTGTTACTATAACGTCGCTCCATCACTTCCGTCAGGAGAGAGTGGACACTCGAGATAATTGGTGTCAGGAAATCTCAGACTCTCGGGCTAAGTGGCAAATACCTACTTGTACTGTTTGTAGTGTCAGCAAGGTTCGCTGCTGAATCCACGGATATGTTGTGTAGATAGGTGTTTGTGAGTTGCCAGAACAGAAAGGTGCATCGTGGCGCCGTGTTAGCCGTAGTTCATTAGTGCCTGTTAACAGTATAATATCGTTCTCTCTTTCCTCTTTGTTTACTTCCCTTTCTCTGTCACATCCGGCTCCTCCCCTTCACTCTTCTTTCTTTCTCCCTCCCTCCCTCCCTCCCTCCCTCCCTCTCTTTTTCTGTCAGACTGTCTGTCTGTCACTCTCTCTCTCTTGCGTGCGTGCGTGCGTTTGTGTGTGTGTGTGTGTTCGTGTGTACGTACGTGCGTGAGAGAAAGACAAAGACAAAATCTTTATTATCGAGGGTAATAGATAAGCAAGAATACTGCTTTTTTACATCCAGCCCTCGCCCTAATTACACAGAGAGAAATTCTCTCCACAGAGTCTTCCGAGTTGTCAGCGTTTGGAAACTTGATAGTCTGCTACAGACGGTGGGAAAGTTCTTGACCGCAGCCATGGCAGGTCAAAATAACACACTGGGACCGAAGCCGCGGTGGAGCTTAATTGATACCGACAAGGTTACTGCACAAACGGCTAGCTAAGCCCCTCCTCCTACTGCCACGTGCGAAGACTGCGATGGCGCGTGCTAGGACTGCGCCTAGACTGTATATCTCTGTGACTAGGACCCGTGTCTCCGCTTTCACCATCGCCTCCAGGATCAGATAACCACGTCTGCACCCTAACGGTACTACACACACGAGAGACAGCCTATGTATCGAGGTCACACGATGATGGCCCAGCACCTCTTGGTACACAAGTCGAATCTTTTATTACACACCTTCGAGTTTCAAATGGCCACTGATTCTCAGTAAATAGTCTCCTTATTGCGTTCTCCTGGTCACTGTTAATGTTGAGAAGTGTTAAATCAAATTTCGCCATTTATTTCCACAGACAGAAAGAGATGTCAGTGCAATACAGCTTACAGACCGCAGCCTGGCCCTAACTAAGTTACTATCACCATCGGATGTTGGAATGTGAAACACTCAGGTTTTCCCGCCTTCATCTGTCAACAACACTGATTGTGTTAGAGGCTCTCGCTGGGTGGAATAACAGACCGTGTTCCAAAGTATGCGTATACACTACGCAGATTATCACCGTTGACTTCGTCTACATGGTCCCGCTAACTATAATTACTGTCCCTGAAAGTGCCTCACAGGATGGGCAAGTTTACTTTCAAAACAGAAAGGGGTAATCTAAACTCGGTTTGTTCTAAGTGGACATGGGAAACAAAGGGACTCGGATCTTGGGTCGCCCCTGGCAACACAAATGGAAGAATCCAGGATATGCAAATGGTCTTCTGCAGTTTATTCCAAGGTGGTAGGGGGTTGAAAGGGGGAACGAACGGGAGGGGGGAGGGCGGAGGGGACAGTGGTCGGTGGAGCTACTATACTAAGACTGCAGCAATGGACTGGTGATGTGAAATCATCACCCACACATTTCGAGGTACCCTCCCCCCTCACCATTCGGTTCACAAGCCTGTTTTTGTCCTTGGTCAGTTTGAAAATGATTGGTTTGTTCAAGTATTCCGCCAAAAAAATGCGCCAAGATTTCCCTCCTCATTTCAGTGGTGTTTGACGCTTGCCCCACTCACTTAGTCAGAGTCTGATGCAAAAATTGACTCGAGAATTCTGTTCATTGACGTTGTGACGTACTAAACTTGTTTATTGTTCGCGGTTTTGGCTGATTCTGTGTTGTTTTTCTGCAATATCAGCGAAAGTACCATCATAGCGGTGACTGAGTTACAGCAACCAAGACTAAGTTTCATTTTGTCCGTTTGACTAGCCTGACATCTACAGCCTTGACATTGTTATTCTGTTTCTCTCTGTGTGACTGATTTCTTTGACATAAAGGTTCTCTGTGTGAAAGTTCAATTGTATTGTAAATATAAACAAAATACGCAATCAATATGCAAGATATCACAAATGTTCAGAAACGAAAATATGTGAAAAACTCTGAAGAAGCTGTTAAAAGAAGAAATGCTGCTCGCACAGACAGAAAGCCAGATGGTAAAATTCAGTTTAGCGGTGAGAGAGAGGAAATTGATCTTATTTACGCCCAAGTTCAAAAGGTTAAAACATTTTTGGGAGAAGGAAATCCAAACAAAGAGCTTGTGGACACTATCTTGTGCTTTTTTTATTGACAAAAACATTGAAGCTGATTTATTAGAGCGCCCTGATGCCCCCGCGTGCCCAGTGCACTTTGGCCTGTTCGTGTTTACATCGCGTGCCACGCGTTGTGCTATTTTTGCTAAGCCCCGCCCCTTTTTCTGTTGCATTATGGGAGAGGCCGGATTGGCCGTGACGTGTTTAAGAAAAATAGGCAGTGAGAGAGAGAGAGAGAGAGAGAGAGAGAGAGAGAGAGAGAGAGAGAGAGAGAGAGGCAAACAGGCAGACAGACAGACAGATATAGACAGACAGAGAGCTTGAGAGAATCCGAAGAATAAAAGACAGAGCAGGGAACACAAAGAAAAGATGCAGCAAGGAGGCCCGAGGGATGTCATCAAAGCTTCCCTCCGTAAGACGAGGGCGAGAAACACAAGCACGGGAGATCACTCTCTGGAGAGCCGGTCAAACAGCACATGAATATGCAAATAGCCTGACGTCAAGACGTGAGAAACGATAGTCCCTACAAAGCTCTTTTATGACGTCAGCCACTCTCCTTGCATGGTCAGTGTCTTTTTCCCCCCAGAAACATGAAAATATTAACGTTTTTCTCTGCAAAAAAATGATAATCAACGCACATTCTCTTGTTTATGTTTTAGACGTTATGAGAAGAGTGGATTCCTCCCACGTCTCCATTTATGTCTTTGTCCAAAGACATGAACAACATAAACGTTATTCTCGGGAGAATCTGTAAAATATTCTGCGCACATTTCTTCCTTTATGTGCGTGGCGATAAAAAAAAATGTCGAAAAGGCATTCATCTCCCACAATCTCTGCCTCACGAAGACCGTAATCTTCTCAGAACATCCTCATACAAGACGAATTAAGCTTCGCATGACCATTCAAGCTTCAAAGGGCCATTAAAGCATTGGAAAATCAAACTTCACAGGAGAATTCAAGTCTCACGGGACAATTAAGGATGAGGGGAAATCCAAGCTCTCAGTCGAAACATGAAAACCTACCAACAGAAAAATACAAATAATAATAAACTCGACATGATGCTCACAAAAAGCCGAAAGGCATCGGGCTCGTGACACGCAATTCGAACATTGGAGACTACTGCTTCCAGGCAACCGTTGGAAATCATAAAAATAGGCTTGAATCAAGGTGGGGGGGGGGGGGGGTAGCTTTGTCTCAATTAAAAACATCCAAGCTGGTTGTGTCAAGGACAACTTCCAGGCCAAAGGCTGCATTTTGGGTACACAGGATTTACACGACGGTTTATTTTTTATAGGAAGGAGCGCGTCCTTACGTCATTATCGCTGTCTTCATTGGTGATTAAAAAAGAAAGGAGTTGGATGGTGATGGACGGATCGAACGTGTGTGTGTGTCAGTGTGTATGTGTGTGTTTGTGTTTGTGTGTGTGTGTGTACGTGTGTGTGTGTGTGTGTGTGTGTGTGAGCATGCAAAACCCACCAACCGGGTTTATGTATATGTTCACACAGTACCAACTGGGGCTAAAAAAACAAGTGGGTTCCACATTTTGGAACCCAGTTGTTTTATTCTTGATTCGTAACAACCAGGTTCCAAACGACTCAGAAAACAAGTTTTAGCAAAAAATATTTTTTTTTTTTTTTTACGGAAAGAATGCCATATTCAAGATGATGACACTCTTTCCGTCAAAATTCCGTGCCCTATAGGCTACGAAATAGGTCAAATTTTATGCCTTTTTTAGTGTCAAATTCGTCCATGCCGGAGCGGATACTGCAGCCAGTGCGGTTGTAGTGCAAGCGCACTACAAAGACACTGCGCGCAGTGCCGTTGTAGTCCAAGTGCACTATCGGCTATGAACCCACTTGGTGGGTTTTGCGTGTATGTGTGTGTGTGTGTGTGTGTGTGTGCGTGCGTGTGTGCGTGCGTGCGTGCGTCGTAAGTACGTGGATGCGTGCGTGTGTCGTTATATCAAACCCTCGACAGTATTCTCAGATAACATGTATTGCTGCCATTTACGTTGTCCGTGATATCGATGGGACGAGGAGATGGGAATGCCTTGCTTTGAACTGATGTGTTTGGGCTCGTGGTAAACGTGACTACAAACCTAGGTTCTGGGATAAGGAAGAGATCGGTTGGGAGGCCTGCGTTGAGGGTTGGAATGGACGTTGAAGTAGTACAAAGTTATTCCACTGCGACGCACGTGAAGCAGAGTGCACAATCTCTACCAACTTGAAAAAAAGGGGATGGGTAAAGGATTGAAAGGATGGTAGAAGGAACGGGAGTGGGGGTGGGGGTGGGGGTGGGGGGGGGGGGGGGTCAGGTGGATATAGGAAGGGGGTTGATTGATGAATGACAAGACACATCAGAACAAAAGAAAACATACACCAACATGCAATCATCATCACAGGAAGCTGAGTTTGATTTCTGGCTCTCTGATGTAATCCACCTCGCGACATGGAGTGGGGTCTAAGATGGAATAAATTGCAGCATCGGGGCGGGGTGAGACGGGGTGTGGGGGGGGGGGGGGGGGGTGGTGGGGGTGGGAGGGGTTTGGGAGAAGATAAAATCACCACCACAAAAAAAGGGGAAAAAAAGAAACAGAGAAGAAAGGAAGAAGAAGAAAAAGAAGAAGACCAAGAAGAAGAAGAACAAGAAGAAGAGCATTGGAAACTGTGCTGAAGACTGACAGTTAATGATGAGACACGAAAGACGCCATCGACATATTTCTCTCCCCTAATTCCTAGTTCTCTCAGCTTATCACCCTAATGCCGCGCCGACGAATGAGGAAAGGAGGAAGGGAGAGAGAGAAGAAAGGAGGGGTGGGGGGTAAAATGATGGGAGGACGGGGCAAGAAAGTAGGGGTGGGGGGTAGAATGATGGGAGGACGGGGCAAGAAAGGAGGGGTGGGGGGGGGGGGGGGGGTAGAATGATGGGAGGACGGGGCAAGAAAGGAGGGGTGGGGGGGGGGGGTAAAATGATGGGAGGACGGGGCAAGAA
>NC_090257.1:31059972-31064972 GCF_037325665.1 Littorina saxatilis | reverse complement strand
TCTCAACGGCTGCGAAGTACAACTATTTCTTATTATTAATTGGGAAAAAAATCCCTGAACCTGATGACTTTATAACAAAATGCCAACTCAATCTACCAGTAAATGCTATAAAACAAGAAACACTTACAAAGAGTAGGTAAAAAATATTACAAAGCTTTCCTTTAGAACATCATTCTCCGCACACTAACTCAGGAAAATCCCAAAGCTGCCCTTGGCAACGACAATTGAGCGCACTCGCTCTGCAATACGTAAGAAGCGTTACAAAGCATTCCTTTCAAAACACTTCCGCACACTTTTAGAGGAAAAATGTATGGTCATCCTTCAGAAAATGTGCTCGTACAAGTTCCTATACTCAGAAAAAGTACAAATAAACTCTTTCAAAAAATGCGAACACACAGACTTACTCAGAAAATCCAAAATTCTAATGATAGTAGACCACCGTGCAGATTCAACCCCGATTTATCTGCTCCGAAAAAGTTACCCTTTGGAAATGTGCACGCACTTACTCGACAAATAAGATCTACATATAATCTCTTTCGGAAAGGTTTAACACACAGACATACTCAGAATAATCAAAAAGTCCAACAGCAGTAGTCACAGTGTAGATTCCAATCGGCTGTGAAGACAAAACGCTAAGTTTCCAGCCCGAGTGTCGCCACCGCACGCAGCAGACCTCTTGCAGCACGACACAGCACTGGAGGTCGCTGCACGGCAGCTGCTGGGGATGGAGCGACCAACGTGGCCACGCATGCGGCGCGGGACACCATCGACATCGACAACTAAAACATTACACTGCGTGTGTGTTTGGGGGTGGTGTGAGGGGCCGGTTGTATAGGGCTTGGTGTAAGTGTGTGTGTGTGTGTGTGTGTGTGTGTGTGTGTGTGTGTGTGTGTGTGTGTGTGTGTGTGTGTGTGTGTGTGTGTGTGCGTGTGTATGTGTGTGCGCGAGTGTGTGTGTGTGTGTGTGTGAATGTGTGTGTATTTGTGCATGCGTGCGTGCGTGCGTGTGTGTGTGACTACGCCGCAAACACCAATAGGCAATGTTGCAGACGCCAAGGAGAATATTAAATCAAAACTTGACTAAATATAAAAAGTTCTAATGCTGTGTCTTCATGGGTTTTGTCCACCCACGGTCGTCGACAACTGAGTGGCTCCAGATGCTAAAGCCGCGGTCCCAGGATAATCGCACAGGGACGCATGTCCGTGCGTAGCACCCAATTCACTCCCACGCATTCCCCCCCCCCCCCCCCCGCCTCCACACCCCCTTACACATGAACTGTCCTGGTACCTCTCGAACCGGTGATACCTACTCTAACTTACAGTGCCAAAGGTACATGGGCAATCCCGGGATCTTTTTCACCTCTCTGCCCAAGACCCCCACCCCCTGCGCTAAAAGTGCTCTTCGCATGGCAGACTAACAACCAACTTTTCAGCGTTTTTTGTCAGAACCAAGTCGGTGGGCAATCGCTGCCCCTGTAAACTCAACGCTAAACCTCGAGTTTAAGCAACGATGCTTGGCCCATTTCCACATTCTTGCAGCGATGCCGAGGATGTAAAAATAATGCAAAAGCCGTTTTAGTAGACTGGTGCCAACCAATCGGGAAGTTCGATAATTAAAGTCTGTTCCAAGTCGCATGTAAATCGCTGCGAAGTCGAGAGGCGCTCAACAGTGTTTCAAAGTGGCTGCTAAATTCGAACTTAATTCAGACTAAGTTGTCGGGACCGTTCACATCGATCGCATTTTTGCTTGCTTGGTGACAGCGACTTCTGAGCGACTACTTCAAACTAACAATAATTGGTTGAAAGCTGGGTTCAAATCTAGCTGTCGTGTGAACGGCCATTTTACACGTGACACTCCATGTGTTAACATTTTCTACTCTCACGGTTGGCATTCTTCAGCACTTTCCTAAGAACAATGAATCACACGCCTCGTCAGAACCTTCCCCGTCTATATCAGGAAACACAATATTGTTTCGCCGCATTTCTCAAGGTTATTCACAGCTGCAGTGTATTCAGTTTTTCTGAAGAGAATAGTATAAAAGGCAGACTTGGTTGTTAGCCTTTCTGTAGATATTTTCAGGATACAGTGCATTGAGTACACCACCTGCACCCCAACTGCTCCTACCCATGGAATAGGAGGGGGTATTGTATGGTAGCATACAATGCTGAAAAACAGAGAATAACTACAATGGCAAACAGCGAGTTTTATTTATTTAAAACAATAACAAAATTAAGGTTTCAAAATGGAACAAAACAATGTCAAAGAATTGTTGGGACAATTCAGCTAATATATATCTGTTTTACAGATGTTGTTATCATAGCGCTCTGCCTCATTTTGACATAATTCAGACAAATCCACAACCGATACAAGCTTATGCCTGACAAACAAACAAACACACACAGACACAGACACACACACACACACACACACACACACACACACACACACACACACACACACACACACACACACACACACACACATTTGATTTGGCGGACGAATATAACGTTAGTCAAAAGGAAAATGGGATTTGTAAAAGGAGAAAAGTAGAATGAAGAAAACAACAAGTCGCGTAAGGCGAAAATACAACATTTAGTCAAGTAGCTGTCGAACTCACAGAATGAAACTGAACGCAACGCAACGCAGCAAGACCGTATACTCGTAGCATCGTCACTCCACCGCCCGTGGCAAAGGCAGTGCCCGTGGAATTGACAAGAAGAGCGGGGTATTCGTTGCGCTGAGAAGGATAGCACGCTTTTCTGTACCTCTCTTCGTTTTAACTTTCTGAGCGTGTTTTTAATCCAAACATATCATATCTATATGTTTTTGGAATCAGGAACCGACAAGGAATAAAATGAAAGTGTTTTTAAATTGATTTCGAAAAAAAAATTTTGATCATAATTTTTATATATTTAATTTTCAGAGCTTGTTTTTAATCCGAATATAACATATTTATATGTTTTTGGAATCAGCAAATGATGGAGAATAAGATAAACGTAAATTTGGATCGTTTTATAAATTTTTATTTTTTTTTTACAATTTTCAGATTTTTAATGACCAAAGTCATTAATTAATTTTTAAGCCACCAAGCTGAAATGCAATACCGAAGTCCGGGCTTCGTCGAAGATTACTTGACCAAAATTTCAACCAATTTGGTTGAAAAATGAGGGCGTGACAGTGCCGCCTCAACTTTCACGAAAAGCCGGATATGACGTCATCAAAGACATTTATCAAAAAAATGAAAAAAAAACGTTCGGGGATTTCATACCCAGGAACTCTCATGTCAAATTTCATAAAGATCGGTCCAGTAGTTTAGTCTGAATCGCTCTACACACACACACACACGCACACACGCACGCACACACGCACGCACACACGCACATACACCACGACCCTCGTTTCGATTCCCCCTCGATGTTAAAATATTTAGTCAAAACTTGACTAATTATAAAAAGCAACCGAAATACACAAATAAAAGCAACAAACGCAAAAGCAGCATGAAATAATTAATACACAAATTCACACACACACACAAACACACACACACACACACACACACACACACACACACACACACACACACACACACACACACACGTACACGTACACAACGTTTTAACTATAAAAAAAACCACCATCTTGATGGTATGACATGATGAACAGATAATCAATACCATAGCATCAAAGGCAAACGAAGTGATATAAATTGTCTACGCTTCACTGACGACAACCGCGGCATACAATAACCCATTTTTATCTTTATAAATAAAGCGAATGCTCCCAGCTATCTTCCAATCATCTTAAGGGCGACGAAGGATGACGTCTACTATTGATTTTTGCTGGGCAAGAACTCTTCTCTCTCATACAAAACACACACAGAAGACAACCGGAAGAAGAACTTCATTTTCCCAGAAGGCTAGGCGGCGGGCCGGAACTGACAACACGTCAGACATGCGTGGGGTATTTGGCCGAAGCTTCTCGTGTGTTTGAAGATTACTCCAAAAATTTGTTTCCTGATCGATTCGTGCCTGCTTCTGTTAGATGTTCCGTTTTTAAATCTCTCGGGGTATTCTGGTGTGCGTCTGCAAGGCGTGACGTTTAAAGGTACCGTCATGCCCACATATACAATCGTGTTCATTTTGTGCAGAGTGGGACTTTTTTTTTTTACTGAATCTTCTTCTTCTTCTTCGTCCATGGGCTAAATATCCCACGTATACACTCGTGTTTGTTTTTGCACTAGTGGGTTTTTACGTGTATGACCGTTTTTACCCCACCATGTAAGCAGCTATACACCTCTTTCGGGGGATGCATGCTTCATATTTGTGTTTCTATAACCCACCGAACTCTGACATGGATTATAGGGTCATTTCTGTGCCCACTTGGTCTTGTGCTTGCGTGTTTGACATAGATTGACATCGATGTTCGATACGAAATCTATTCAACAACACATTCCTACACTGCACATGAAGCAGCCAGGTTGTTGATTTTTGATATGTGTCCAAGTTAAGATGATTTCATTCCACATAAAAGCCTGGACAAACTAGTGTTTTTAGCGCATTTTACATGGGCAGCAATTTTTAACCGACTTGGTTCTTACACAAAAAAACATCTGTGGTGGTCAACGCCTTTAACCCTCTAGAGGTATTCTGGTGTGCTTCTGCAGCCAACGTGTTTCCTCTAATGTTCCTGCTGCCTTGAATTACATTGAGTCGGTAATGGCCAAGGAGGGGGTTGGCTAGGACATCAAAACTGATGGAATTGGTAGTTGTTTTGGCCGTACGCAGTACTGGACGGAAAGGGTCGGACAAAGACCAGTCAAAGAACACTTTTTCATGCTTGCGTATTGTATGGATAAAAAACGATTTTGTGTGTTATTGTTTTGTCGCGCCTATGGTGACGGTAATGAGGATGACGAAGACAGAGAGTGCATTACTTGAACACGTCATTAGGGACCTAGCATAGCTGAGCAACTTGGAGGAATATCTACATGATAATGTAAA
>NC_090257.1:30984862-31059772 GCF_037325665.1 Littorina saxatilis | reverse complement strand
TTTTTCTCATAGTCTTTCACACGCACTCTTCTTCGCATCCTCCCTACCCCCCGTCTCTCTCACACACAAGCCGACACCCCCACTCTCTCTTCCCGGCACCCCACTCTCTCTTCCCCCTCTCCCCCCTCTCTCTCCCTCCCTCCCATTCATCCCTCTCATTTATCTAACAAAATCACCTACACCTTAGACCCATTCGGAACATTCATAAATGGCTATTTACCAATTATGTCACGCTAGATAACGATGACAGATCACTTCAGCAAATTTACCCGAAGCGAGAACATTACCAAACGAAGCAAGCACACACAACACAATCATGTTTCCCACAACATCAACTTTCCAGACACACTCACAGGGCCAGTCAATCAGCATTGTGGCTGTGGCCTGCAAACTAGGATTTATAGTGGCTTTTTGTGCATCCCCGTAAATCATCCCGACGGCACTTCAGACATGGAACAAACATCATGATCGGTGCACATGATCGAGGAGAGAGCACACGTAAACGTTCAAACCCAGACGTTTTAAGAGGTAAAACAAAAACCAGTCGTTTTAACAAGGACACAAAAAAAACGTGTTGAAAGGCAAAAATGGACGTTTTGGTTACCCAAAACAGACGCTTTATCAGAAAAAACCCAAATTTTTTAATAAGCAAAAAACAGACGTTCTAACGGCAAAAACATACATTTTATCCGGTAAAAACACAGACGTTTTAAGCAATAATAAACAGGGCACAGAGATTTTTTTTAGAGAGAAGAAAGAAGACAAAACTCGAGTTATTGTAGAAAGTTAATTAACTTTCTACGGTCATGTGAATAAAATGAGATCACTGACTCTGGCCATTTAAGGGAAGACACACACAAACAATCGTGAATAAATGAACCAATCTTGTTCTTCTTCTTCTCCATTTTGGAACGCAATCCACCTAGTACCTGTTTCGGATTTCGTCTATAGCTGTTCCAAAGCAATCGTCTCAAGACGTAGGTTTTCTATCAATTAAAAACAGTTTATTCAAATAGCATGGCCTTTCGAAAGATAATTATCCGACGTCTCGTTTGTTTCTGAAAGAATCTCCCGAGGGAAGCGGACATGTAGAGCTAACATTGCCAGAATTGTAATGGAGCCAGTGTGTCTTGCTGTGAGAGGCTGGTGGAGGCGGGTAGTGGGTGCATACGCCAAAACAAGAAGATTAGATGGGTTACGTCAACTTCAGGGAGCCATGGAAAAACTGTGGATATCTAGGAATCATGGCATCTGGCTGGTTCTTCAAGGCCATGTGTATGGTACTTGCATGGGCTCTGGGCTTGTTCATCAAGTTTAAACGTCCACCCCCCACCCCCAAAGCACAACAAACAAACAAACAACGACGACACACCACCCCCACCCCTCCTAAAAAAAAAGAATAATAATAAAAGAAAAGAAAAATAACGCCAAAACATCACACACACACACATACACACACACACACACACACATACACACACACACATACACACATACACACACTAACACACATACACACACACACACACACACATACACACACACACACACACACACACACACACACACTACTTCCACCCACCCCCACCCCTACGAACACCATCCCTCTTCCTCGAAAAGTAGCTCTAATCCGCACAGCACTTTCTCCTCCCTTTTTGCCATCATCAATGAAATCGCCGTTCCTTGATCACCCGACCGGACAGTAATAGTGGGGCTCGTATGTTGCAGACGCACTCATAAATCATTCACATCTTGCAACAAACATCATACTTTGTGATATTGTTCTTTATAATTATTTAAGGGATTTCAGATACAGAGCCACTTCAGAAATCGGTTTTTTTGTTTTTGATAGGGAATAAAAGGCTGCATTTACAGCAGACGAAATTCGTACCAAAAGCGCTCAGCAGTAAATATTCCCAACTCAGCAAATGTAAAATTCAATGGTTTACCATGCACCAGAAGTTGTCTGCTGATAACACATGCATGACATAAATACTCGTATGTGTATTTTTGTGTTCTGGTATTTAATTTGATCGTTTTTAGAATTTTATATATCCGCAGCATGAAAATTCAAGATGGCGGCCTCCGCAACATTGCGTGTTTTGATTTGAGCGAAAACAACGTTTCTGAAGGTAAGTTTTCAAGAATACGCATCCATTCACCAATGTCACATCATTTTACTGTTTAATTCTCCCCTGGGTTCTGTTATTCATCGGGTGAAGCGCTGAAATGCAGAGACTTTGTTTAATCTTGCAATAGCTCATTAGCTGGATTGTGATGCTGATAGATCTAGATCTATCTGTTGATTACAAGTAAGGAAATCATGATCGCCACGCTGCTGATTTTAAATAGATTAAACGAACTTTTAATAAAAGGCAAGGAGAAAGAGATTGTTCATGGTATGATAAATGATTAGTCCTGCCTACGTTGAGGACTTCCATAAGTCTCTAAACGGCTGAGGTGGGGAGGGGTAGAGTCAAAAACTGAGTGAGGGTAGGCCAGATAGTAGGATGACCAGCTGGAGATAAAAACACTCCACTCCCCATGTCTTTACAGTGTTGTGATCAAACTTTCAAAGACGGTAGGTAAACAGACCAAATGAGATAAGTGGTTTTGAAAAATGAAGAGGTACCGCTCTTTGAGTTTTACAATTTTGGTTTGTTGCTTGTTTCTCATCCTTTTGCTTATTCTAAGTTGACCGTGCATTGGTGTGAATTTTATTTTTACAGGATATATACAAGAGTTACACCACATGCCGGTTCCTGGGAACAAGCGTTCTGCATTTATTCCGGTGCCACAGAAGGGAGCTGATTTCACTAGTACTACTGTATCAAGGTTTGTTACCAAATACATCTTAACAGTAAGATTTTTTTATTTGTATTAATTGGAACATGTTTGCACATCATTTGTAAGCGACCTCTGTGAATTTGATGGGTTTAACGTACGAACCCTCACTATGGTCAACATTCTGTTAGCGACTGTTTGAAGCGAATAAATGTAGCGGTCAGAAAGATTCCAGAATCAGTTGGGTCACTGGAAACTGTGTTTGTTTTTTAACCTGAAACAGTAAGAATTATACGAATTCATGAAATAAAATTTTCTTTCATTTTGGTCTGTGGTGTGAAGACTTGCTAACCCGGCTTTGACCAACTCTCTGATATAGTAAACATTATTCAAATACATTCAAATAAAAATTTCACTTTTCATCTTTTGTGTGAAGGGTACCCCAGGCTGATTTCCTGCACCATGGATGTGGAGGAGGCCAGACAGTCTGCTTCTCATTCCAGCTGTGTTGCGGTTTTTTCTGCTCGTGAAGTGTATCGCCACATTGCCAAAGCCATTGGCCAAGAGAAGTCACCCTGTCTGCCCATTTTGCATAGCCTTACAGGCTGTGACACTATGTCGTTCTTCAATAATCAGAAGGCTTGGGAAGTATGGCAAGCATTTGAAGACGTCACTCAAACTTTCTTCAGGTTGTCTGCTCCTCTTTGTAAGCTGAGTACCACTGACAGGGCAGCACAAGAGCTTTTTGGTGTACATTTGTAGGACAAAACCAGCAACGTACTGGGTGTAAACAGTGCTAGACGGTACCTCTTCAGTAAAAAGAGCTGCCGAATTGACCATAATCCCCTTACAAGTGAGGTGCTGCTGCAGGACATGAGATTGAGAAGAGCCATCTACCTATTAGACTTCCAAACTCTGTGGGCTGGCAGTTCAAGGCTGGAAAGTGGGAGTTATTCTGGACGAGCTTTCAAGAGGTATCCAGCGTGTGCCGAGAACTCATGAGGTGTGCCTGCAAGAAGAGCTGTACAACAAAACGCTGCAAATGCTGCTAAGAAGGACTGCAGAGCACAGCTCTCTGCAAATGTGCTTGCATGCCTGTGAAAACTGTCAGCATCTAAACTGTGCAAAAATATTATTGCACCCATTTTCATACCCCAACTCAAACATTTATTCCTGTGTCATTTTATTCAAACTGTCTATGCCATTAAAGGCTCGCATCTTCGCTATCTGGCACATTTTTTTTTTAACATCATTATTTACGCCGTCAAAATAAGGATACCCTTGACGTGACAAAGAGATGTGACAAAAACTTCGGGTACCTTTTAAAAAGCCGACGACAATTCCTGAGGCACAACTGGGTCACTGTTGTATACGAAGAGAAAGTCAACTTGATTATCCATCCAGAACAGGTTGTTTTATTTCGCCATCTTGCATATTTCTAGTGTTGTGCCATTGTACATACTGATGTATGTGTCGATCTCACGGATGAGATGTTTATGTGTCAAATTTGAGGGATACCCAAGTCAACTAAAATCCATGTATTTTAGCAATGACCAAGTGGGTTGCGTTGCAACTTTCAGGAATGTGTGTCTACACACGAGGCGTAGTTCAACCGTTTGAGTACACTTTCAAATCTTCACGAAATAATATTTTAAAAACTGCCACAGGTTTGTTGACTTACATCCCACATATTTTTGACTTCGCATGTATATATATGACAGATGGTTGTTTCAAGTACTGCCAAAGTTTCTTTTGAGTATAGACACTTGCCGGAATGTGCCAGTTGTGTAAACACATGAGAACAAACAACGTTTTCGAAATACAGCGATTATGAATTTTAGTCGACTTTTGAGTTGATACATTACATTTTTATCAGTTTTATTTTGGGGGTACCCTTATTTGGGCGGCGGTCAAATAACCCATGTAAAGGCCACCTTTTATTTTAAAAGTGTTCCAGTTAGCCAAGTTGAGTGCCCTCAATAGCATACATTGAATATAACAGCACAGGAATGAATGTTTTCGTTTTGGTATGAAAATTGGTGCAATATATTTATTTTTGCACAGTTTAGGTTATCCACAAATTCTTCAACCCTAGTTGAGACTAACAGTCAAAACTATTTTATTCAGCTGCTAGTTGCGTCCAATCATTCTCTGCACCAACAATACATGTATTGTTTTGTTTAAAACTGTTTTTGTGTTAGTTTTTATTGCAAGAGAATGTCTTGTAGCATCAAAAATGCCTAAATACCCTTTTATTGGCGGCCATTTTGAAAATTGTAAAAAAACTACCGATTCCTTAATTTTTTCACGGTGGCTCTGTATCAGGTTTTGTTAAGCAAAAGCAAATGTCCATTTACGCCAAATTTGCTGTTAATCACATGAAGTGAAATATGCCTAACATACCCAACCGTTTACACTGGCGGCCATTTTGAAAAATTGTTTAAAAACTACCCATTTTTTTATTTTTCGCGATGGCTCTGTATCAGGTTTTGTTAAGCACATGAAACTCTTCATATTTGCTAAATTTGGTGTTTGTTGCATGATTTGAATGATTTTGCAACATAGGAGCCCCACTATAACGGAAATCAATGACAATCTCCCCACCACCCTTAATTCGGTCGGGCTCAGACTACTGTCTAATACCAGCAGCAGTCAGTCACATAAGCCACGGAAGCGCAAACCCAAATAGTCCCTTCTCTTCTTCTTTTTCTCCGTTCATGGGCTAAAACTCCCACGTTCACTCATGTTTTTGCACGAGTGTGTTTTTATGTGTATGACCGTTTTTACCCCGCCATTTAGGCAGCCATACACCGCTTTCGGGGGAAGCTTGCTGGGTATTTTTGTGTTTCTATAACCCACCGAACTCTGACATGGATTACAGGATCTTTTTCGAATGCACTTGGTCTTGTGCTTGCGTATACACAAGAAAGGGGATAAAGCACTAGCAGGTCTGCACATAAGTTGACCTGGGAGATCGGAAAAGTCTCCACTCAACCCACCAGGCGTCTGCGGCCGGGATTTGAACTCACGACCTTCCAATAAGGAGGCAGATGTCTTACCCACTAGGCCACTGCGCCCGTCCAAATAGCCCCGAATCACCGGCTCGGAAAATCCGCCAGGACGTGAACTTGTGATTCAGTCAATGGCCCTTCGGTCCTTTAATCATCTAATAACTGACCAGGGTCAGCGAACTAATTGTCTGGCTGGACGTTTGATGAGGGGCTGCAACCTTAATGATGGCTATGTTCTTACCTTTGCTCCCCTCTGGAGATGGGATAGAGCCACTTGTCAATTGTTTCTTGTTCACAAAAGCACTAATCAAAAATTTGCTCCAGGGGCTTGCAACGTAGTACAATATATTCCCTTACTGGGAGAATGCAAGTTTCCAGTACAAAGGACTTAACATTTCTTACATACTGCTTGACTAAAATCTGTACAAAAATTCACTATATTCTATACAAGAAACACTTAACAAGGGTAGAAGGAGAAACAGAATCCGTTAGTCGCCTCTTACGACATGCTGGAGAGCATCGGGTAAATTCTTTCTCGTCCCAACCAATATGGGACTCCCCCTAACCCGCGGGGGGAATCACCCTACTGGGCAGTAACGGAAATCAATGACAATCTCTATACACCACCCTTTATTCAGTTGGACTCCGACCACGACCTGATAACAAGTACAGTCACCGGTCACTTCAGCCTTCTTCAAGGCACAGTCGTTCCCATTATATTTTTGTATGTCCTTTTTTTACCAATTATAGAAAACAGTTGTTACGGTGCTATTATTATGCCCGCCCCAATTCAGTTAAATTCAGAGAGCTTTTTTCCACTACAAAAAAGAGTTTATTGCTAAAACTCGCAAAGTTCATGACACTTGTCATGGACTGTTTGAGAAGCGAGTAAAATTTAATTCTCTTTTAGCTTTATACACCGTTATCTGTTTTGTGTTGTTTGTAATAGTATTTTTGTCCTTATGTTAACCCACCCATCACCCCCCCCCTCTCCCTTCCCCCCATTTCCCATAGTAAAGAAATGTATGTAATCACTTTGCACTTGTAGTGTTTTATTATTATTATTATTATTATTATTATCATTATTATTATTATTATTTATTATTATTATTATTGTTGAATTGTTTCTTGTATTGTTTTTGCTCTCCCTCACCCCTCAACTCCCTTTTCTGTACATAGTCTGATTTCTTTTTGTTTTAGTTCCTTTTATTTGGTGTTGAATGAAATGTGTTTTTATTGTGTTTTTTAATTTTCCATGTACCCTCACGGGGTTTTATTGGAATAAAACTTGACTTGACTTGACTTGACTTGGTAACAGACCTGATCACTATCTCAGATCTGCCCAGGCTAATACATGCGAAAAGACCATCCCATCTAACCACTTGAACACGTAGTAAAAAAAAAAATTAAAAAAAAAAAATAATAAACATCCTTACTGCTTTCTGTGAAGAGTGGTATTTTTATGAATTTATTTCGCAGACACTAGTTTATTTTATTATTCAAGTCATAGAATAATTCCACTCTACACAAAGAACACCCTGCCTGTTGAGATGTGGTATGTGTCCAAGTGGGTAGATAGTCTTCTACCATGTAAAAGCCAGACCCGATGTGAGAGGACGAATCGAATCGTTAACACAGGAAGGACAGCGCCAATAAGCCAAGAAAGTAAACAGACCCCTATTTCACAATCTCCGCACACAGGCTCTTGAGTTTTGCTATGTGTTCAAGTGGGTATAGATGGTCTTATACCTAGTCAAAGCCAGACCCGATGTGAGAGGACGAATCGAATCGTTAACATGGGAAGGACAGCGCCTATAAGCCAAGGAAGTATACAGACCCCTATTTCACAATCTCCGCACACAGGCTCTTGAGTTTTGCTATGTGTCCAAGTGGGTAGATGGTCTAACCCAATGAATAAGCAAGGCCAGACATGAGAGGAAAAATCGAATCGTTAACAAGGGCTGGACTTCGCTTTAAAGCCAAGGAAGTACAGACCCCTAGTTTACAATCTTCGGGTCGTGGCAAGTGGCTGGGAAAATCCGCCAGGACGTGACCTGGTGATTCCGTCGATTGCCCTTTAGGTCTTCTAATCATCTAACTGACCAGGGTCAGCGAACTAAATGTTCACGCTGGATGTTAGATGAGGGTTCTTCCATCCTTGATGATAGTTCAGTTCTTCCTCCCCTCCCCCCCCCCCCCCCCCCCCCCCCGAGTTCATCAATGGGTTGCAGAAACGAAAGAATCTTCTTTCGGACCCGAAGGACCATCCACCCCTCCCCTTACCCCCCCCCCCCCCTCTCTCCTTCCCACCTCATCTAGGTAGCTGTAGTGCTGGTGGTCGCGGTTATAGTGGCATGGGTGCAACCTGGAACATTCCAAAAACCGGCAAAAGTTGGGGTCCAGCTTTTTTAGTATTTAAAATGCCAAAAAAACCCCTCTCCTGGAACAAAAACATCGGCAGCCGATGAAACCAAAAACCGGCTGCCGGCGTGTAGCCGGCAGAGTTGCACCCATGTAGTGGTGGTAGACCTTCAGACGTTTCATGCGATGATTCGTTCGTTCGCTCGAAAATCTGTTTGCATGTGTTTGTTTGTGGCCTTCGTAGCTGATAGATGTGCTGTTCGCTCCATTTTGCGCTGTATGTTCTTTGCGGAACATGGAGAAGAAAATCGTCTTTGCAAACACAACTGATGTTTTTGGTCTCAAATCTTCTGCGTGCCTCTCAGAAATGTGTAATCGGTCAAGACATGAAAGTTCCGACATCATGATCTAAGACCGCGCTAAAAATGGTGAAAGAAGACGAAGACAGTCATGTAAAATCGATCATGGAATAAAACAAAAACCATTAATAAACGGAGCAGCATCACAAGGCCGAGCATCGATCAAAATTGACGTTTAAAAACAACAAAAACAACAACAAGAGGACAAGCAGCAAGGGCAATCACCGCGCCGCGTTTCCGATTACCTCCCTTGACCCCAGTCACAGCTTCTTGACGTCGACATGAGATCCTGCTAATCTGTTTCAAGCAACCTGTTTCACAAGAAACCTCCTGTGACGTCCTGTCTTTCTTGATATTACCGGACTTGTTGGTGAACTTGCTCCCTTACGGTTACCTGTTTCAAGTTATATTTGAAACAAATTGACTGTTCTGCTAGCCACAAAGAAGACCTCAAAGGCGAAAATGTGACAACAGCGTTCACTTTGCCATGGGAAAGAAGTTCTTTTGTTTTTTAACGGGATTTTTTCTTATAAAATGGAAATGAAACATGGTTCACTCATTTAGACGCAAATACATTTTTCTAATTAAAGCAAGCACATAACATATGTACGAGGTAATATGAAGAACAAAGCCACGTCTGTCCTTCTTGGGGACTTGCAAAGTTCAATCGAGACCAACACTTCGGGAAACAAAGGTTCAACTCTAAACGTCAACAAACGTATAGTCGCCAAAGACAACCTAAAACTTATTCCGGTTGCCTAAGCCTTGAACAGTTTCTATAATTGGGCGGAGTCGACTTCTCGAAGTCTACTACACGAAGATTCGGCACTGAATTTTTGGTAAAAAGGACTTCGCAAAGTCTTCACGAAGTCAACTTCCGTCTCAATTAAGGAGAGAGAGACGCGGGCAGTAGATGTGTGTGTGTGTGTATGGTTGGGTGAGGGTGTAGGCCTGTGAGAGTGGGTGCGGGCTATTGGTCCCAAGCCAAACTATTTTCATTTTCATTTTCATTACTTTATTGTCCCATCGCTGGGAAATTTGGGTCGCTTCCTCCCAGTGTAAAGCTAGCAGCAACGGAGTCGCGCTACCCAAGTGTCTGCGTGTTTAGGTGTATTCAGCCACCTGCACTTATGACAGAATGACCAAGGTCTTTTACGTGCCATTGTGGTGACAAGGGGGTGGGACATGGCTTCCGTCTCTGGGTCTGCACATAAAGTTGACCCGTGTCCGTCCCGGCCGGCCCGATTTCGAACCTGCGACCTTCCGATCACAAGTCCAGTGCTCTACCAACTGAGCTACCGGGCCCCCATCGAGACAGTCAAATCGGCCCTGTCCAAATGAGCGAACCAGGATTGCACCAGAAGTCCCCTTTCGGTCCAACGGTGCCATCATCTAACCACGGTCTCCCAGTGCAAAGGACGTATCTCATCATACGGAGAAAACCAGCATTGCATGCAGAATTCCCGTTTTGGTTATTAACGACTCCGGCCCCGTTTACCTTCGGCCACGGAGGATTCCGATCCAGAGCGGTGTGTTTCAGGAAGCGGTCTTATCCACTGAGCTGTAAATATATAGTTATGAGACCAAGGGTAGGGTGGATGGTGGCCAGAGAGTTGAAGGGTAAATGTTCACAATGCCGTGTGCGGGGCTGACGCGCCTCAGTTCTACACAGAACACTGCACCCTCATTTCAGGAAATTGCACAGCGCTATTCTGGCCATCCATCCAACTTTCGTCCTCAACTACAAGGCAGGCTGATACCTAGAGGTGTAAGTTACACCCGCCCTTCAGGCTCAGGCATTTCCAAACGCTCGACTGAAGACTATATAGAGTAGGTACACCTACTCGGTCTCATCTTTGGTCTCATTACTATCACCCCGAGCGAGCCAATTGCACGCACGGGTGAGCTGCCAGGCCAGGCCGGGGGTTCCAGACGGGTGACTTCTGATTGCCTGCAGATCTGCGTGGACTAGAGAGTTATAGCCCCTGTGCTATGTATAAATCGGTGGCCTGGACCCTCGTTAATGATGGGCCAGACCTCCTGATCGATACCGCCAGGAACGGTGTCCAGACATTATCGCAACTCTTCACGGAACGGTGTTCTTGATGGGATTTTTTCTTTTTCTTACCGCCTGCTTGTCTGTCCCTCCCATCATAAAAGATGTATTGTAAGTGTAGGACTCCCCCACCCCCTCACACACACACACAAATGATAGTGTAACGTTGTTGAGACACTTCCTGAAAGCCTGTGTACTTTGGTTTTAACAACAACGTTGTTACAACAACAACAACAACAACAACAACAACAACAACAACAACAACAACAACAACAACAACAACAACAACAACAACAACAACAACAGGAGCGATCTAAAATACTTATTCCCGCAGTGTGGTCAGTTTGGGTACATTTTAAAGCTAACAATCAGGTGTAATGCATTATCTAGCTTCTGCTTCAATAAACTCGTTTCTTTCTATCTCTTGCTCCGATGTTATGGGTACTCTTCAAGGGCAAAGACAAGGATCTTTTCATTTTCTTTCTTTCAGTTGTTGGAAAAAAAACACCCAGCAAAAATCAAAAATCACAGATAATGCAAACAGGTACCCTCTGAACTGCACAACGGGCAGTAAGTAACTAAGTACTGTCTGAACTACCCATCGTTGCCAAGTCTCCGCAATTGTCTCGTCAGAGGCCATCACTTTATCTCGAATCGGCTTTTTATGCGCTGGTACCCTAATGGTAAACTACAGTCGTGCACGCAAAGCTCTCATCCGGTCTATGGGGGGCACCGGAAGCGGACTACATACCCAGCGAACTACTTCCGTCACGAGTACTCGGCTGCCGAATCAGCCGTTTAAATACTGGGAAGCGAAAAATTCTAAAGAAAAAAAAGTGAAAAAGAATTAAATAAAGAACAAACCCGTGGCCATGGCCACCCAAAGAGGGAATGTAGACCAGAATTAGAGTAAGCGGGTATATGTTGCTTGCGAGTGCATGTTAACAGATATTTTAACACAAACCAAGGACGACTGAAAACCTTTCTTTAGAGGTCCTTGACACAAACATAATTAAATTATACAGAGATCTGACAGAATGTCACGGAATAGAAAGATACACACTTCTCCTCTCTGTCTGTCTTTGTGTGTGTGTGTGTGTGTGTGTGTGTGTGTGTGTGTGTGTGTGTGTGTGTGTGTGTGTGTGTATGTGTGTGTGTGTGTGTGTGTGTACGTGCGTACGTGCGGGCGTCCGTGTGTGTGTGTGTGTGTGTCCGTCTGTCCGTCTCTTTTCTCCCCTTTTCTTCCTCTCATCTATCTAGCACAAAGAGATATCTTTTTTCCACACCAGTTCGTATGAAAGTGTCAGGCCGGGCCCGGTCGATCGAGGTATCGTACCCTGTGATCTTCTACTGTAGTAATTATTACTTTACTAAGCTACATGGTGCGCTACTTCGATGCAATGGCCCTTCCCAGGCATTCTGATAAACGCTTCATTGATTTCATCAGTACTGTAGACCCCACCCCCCCCCCCCCCCCAATTTAATACCCCCCAATTTAAGAATCCCTCCTTGTTTTCTCAGACTTTCTGTTCTTAACATCTGTAAAATTACCTCTATTTTAAGACTCCCTCCTTCTTAAGACCTGGTTTTCTCAGATTCTTGAAGGTCTTAAAAGGAAGGGAGGTTCCACTTTAGAGGAACTCGTCAGTTCATTAAAAACAAGAAATTCCTCCAAGGTAGGAAAAACACCCCCGTCCTTACCATTCTCACTGCCACCAACTGAGATGGTTATTTCCCTTTGACCATTAATATGTCCCTCTATAAGTCCTTGTAGAATCTTAATCCACCAATAACTCCCTAACCGTGTGTTTGACTGGTCCCAATTTTTGTAAGGACCGTCTCAGGAATGTATACAACCTGTTCACCAAGTTTGGTGACGATCGGTCCGTTCATTCTTGAGATCTATATGCGAACACAAACACACAAACACACAAACAAACAAACAAACACATCGACCGAATCCTATACACACCCCTATACCGGGGGTGTAAAAACCACTTAAGTCCAGTCGTGTAGGCCTACTGAACACACCAGTTCGGACTTTGTAACTCCCCAGCATCTCACACAGTACATTGTCGTGTTCGTATTGACAGAGATATAGTACGCCTACCAAGTGTTGTCAACCAGACAAGAATTATTGCTGTAATTGTAAAGCGGACGTCTTAAACGTGCAAGCTAGATTGGATTTTCTAACCCAAGAAGAAAACACAATCTACACACCCTGTAGCTTCTGGCTCGGAAGAACAGATACAAATATTCTTATCACAGTTTGATAGGAATACTTCTCGTTGAAAACAACAAAAGTATTCATAACTGTGACTAAGCGAGACTCTAGGCGTTCAAAACCCGTTTCCAGAAACTGTCTAGATCTAGTGGTGCTATTTCTTGCATCAAAATTAATAAAGAAACACTACATTAAATTAAATCATAAGTACTTGGTGGGGCGAAATCACTGTGGACATGTGCAAATAGAAGCTTTTAAAACCAAACCATGGAGGCTGAACAGTTTCGGCTGCAGAATGAAGCGAGCGGGAGGGGGCAGTGTGGGTACACGACAATTCAAAAACAGCGGCTGCACAGACTTCTGGTAGTATGCAATATTGGCCTCACGGGAAGAGATATAAAACGAAAATTCATGTCCTGATGCCAGCGTTAAATAGCCTTACCCCCCCCCCCCCCCCCCAATCCCCTAATACACTGTCACAAAATCAATACCGGTCCCAAGCAAAAGTGATGCACTGGGACTGCGTAACTCAAAAGGCAAAGAGGTAAGGGGAGGGGTTGGTAGATAGGGGGGAGGGGGGAGGAGGGTAAGAATATCGTTTTCTGATGGGAAAGTGATGCCACCAGAGAGGGGGAAAACGCACTGCCATTTCGTGCACGTTCATTTTACTATCATTGCTTCTAACGTACGATCGGATGGAAAAGGCGTGGGCAGAACCAGGGAACTGTCCCCCATGTCGTCGACACGCAAAAACACTGACGCACACCAAAACAATAGGCACAAAAATAGATTTCTACGTCAATTGTTCGTCGATCCTCTTGTGTTCTCCATGTCTTCACTTTAAAAACACTTGTTTGTCATTCCTTTATGTTAATTTGCTGAAGACAACCTTTGGCTTAAAACGTTCAGTATATAGACGGGTATGCCAAGGCAATTGTCAAAGGCGAGTCCTGTTTCCATTGCTACATTTTTGTAACAAACGCATGAGCAGTATTTTAGTACGGATGAATAATAATAATAATAATAAGAAGAACATTTATATAGCGCTAAATCAAAAACCTTCGTTAAAAAGGCTTGCTCTAAGCGCTTGACAATATGCACGACGAAATAAACGTTGGGAATATGGAATGGTGGGGGGGGGGGGGGGGGGGGTTGGTGGAGGAGATAGGAGAGTTGTGTAGTGCAAGGTTAAAGTCATGAGGTTCGGACAACTCCATTTTTACTGAAATTACGAACAGAGTGGAAAGCTGTGGTTTATAATTATCTACTCTTTTAAAAACCAAAAATGACTACAAAACTAAATGCAGGTCACCACGACTCAACAATATCAGCCATTCCTTCTGTAACATGCAAGCTCCATGAATAGTAACTTGCGTCACCTATTTGCACGTCCGTACCTTAACTGTGAAGGAAACACGGATTACATCACCCCCTATTTACACTCTCCCCTGTGACTACCTCACTCCTGATTGGTCATTAGGACAACCCACTTCCTGCACATCTTTTTGTATAAACCCTACGCTTGCACCTCATGAACCGTCTGCATTAATCCAGTACGTGTGAATATGTATAGGTTACAACACGAGTGGTTTTTTATATGGCTTGTATTTCAGTCAAGACCCAGCGGATGAATATCATCGGGAGACACGAGCCTCTGGCGAGTGTCTCTCGATTGATATTCCCGCTGGGTCTTGACTGAAATACAAGCCATATAAAAAACCACGAGTGTTGTAATCTGTATATCCCATTCTACCATCAAACACAAAGTGTAGACTACTAGCGGCACTGTTGCGATCTGTGCAGGGTAAAACTGTTGCCAGCGAGACTTAGCCCTTTTGCAACCTTAAACTAAGTGACCGTCGCTGAAAAAATAAAACGAATGAGTGCATCGATAAGTACGCGGTAACACTACTTTCAGACCATTTAAAAGCTTTAAGTAAAGGTTCATAAGTTGCAAGAAAGTAATGAAGTCGAATAGAAATTAATTTAGTTGAAGCGCACAATTCTTTTGTTTTGCGTTTCAGGTCGGCAGAACGGGCGAAACGGGTTTGGGACCCATTTGGCTTACTCGATTCAGAATTGATTCCACGTTGTTTTTCTCGAACGTGTGTAATTAGGCTTATTGACAGAGAAGCAAATCTTAGGGAACAAATATGTAGGTTTAGATTTAACCATTTGCTCCCTATTTGAAATGTATCTACGTGATAAACTGTTTTGCGAGTGTGTTTGCATGGATGAACTTAAACTGGTATGGGTGAGAGGAAAACGCGACCGACACGTCTGTCACCGCCGATTGATTGCATTTTGAAGGAATATGACTGGATTACGGAAAAATATGTGGACTTACTGCAGAGCCAGGCAAAAGAGTAGACTTGCTCGCAAAACACGTGAAACAGCCGATGTTTGATAGCTGAAGGCGCACACCGGCAAAACACACTACCGACAGATTCTCAAAAGTCGTCTGCTAACGATGCAAGGGGAGGGTACTCGTGTTTTTGTTTTGGTTCGCTAGCATCTGGTTATCTTGTAAGTTGAATGTTCGTTTTTTTCGACCTGCATTGCTTTCATAATGAAAGAAACTTTTGCTTATTGCATCTCATACATCAGATCAATTCTGAGATTCATTTTTGCGTGCAACTGATATGGTTTTCTGAGCTGTGCAATGCGATTTTAGAACTTCATACAAATGTGTCACATTGTTCGGCGCGAGGTCAAAGGTCGGGAGGAAAGTAGTCCTTTGCCCAAATCGGAATCTGCACTATCATATATTTTTTGGAGTCCATGATGTATTTATTGAGCTATAAAAATACAACATATATACCCATACTCATTGCTTTGTTGTTGTTCTTTAGCCATTTACGTTGAATGACTTGTTATACATTGACATTGATAGTTTTATTCTTCTTCTTCTTCGTCGTTCGCTAGTTAGTTTTTATCATAAGAACCTTTTCAAATTCCTATTTATACATAAATGCATATTTTATATTGTAAAGCAGTATGCATTGTTAGAGGATTTTTTAGTAGCAGTGTTTAAATGTCGAAGCTGCTTTTCCCATTTTTACCCAAGAGACCGACTGTATATTGTGTTATTGTATTTGTCAGACTTGATTGTACCAAGTCCCTACACATGTTGTAATGCGCTTAGAGCCAAATATTTTTGTTTTTTGTAAGGGATAGGCGCAATATAAATACACTTTATTATTATTATTACTGAAGTAACAGAGACAAAGAAGGGAGGTCATGGGATATATGAATATACTGCTTCCAGGAACTTTTCTGTGCATTCAGTTTTGCGTTCAAGATTGGGTGTAAATTGTGTTAAGACGGTGGTATGTTTTTGCAGACCTGAACAAATAATTCGAGAACAAAGTTGGTCTCAGTGACTTTGTCAAGTTCCCAGTAGAATGTTATATCAAAGGTCACCTCAAGGTTCTGCATTTATCGGTATCGTATATCATTAAACATATATATATGCCTTTCAACGCTACCGAGACAATCGATCAGCCAATAAAAACCAAACAGATAACAAACTTCATCGCAATACGCACCAAATCAAACCCCGCCTACGTACGACGCTATCCAGACAGAGCGCCAATCAAAACATCGCTATCAGACATTCGCGACAAGTATCCAATCAAAACCGCAGACACTCCTCTATCGACTCAATGGAACTGTCCAAACATTGCCACAATCCTATCAAGCCGCTCCTACGCTAATTTCCATTTTCACGAGTGTTCGGTTCTTGTTAGCTGTCCATACTCTGGAGTGTGTTTTTATTGTATTTCCAGTCTGATTAAGCGTTATTTGCAGAACAAACTAGCATTATCTTGCAACTTAGAAAACTCTGGGGTCCTGGGGAGAGCATGTTGGGACAATTACGAGGCTGGGTAATAAAATAGCTAATTAAATTGCCTGTTGCAACCTGTAATTAAGTAACCTAAAACTAGGGGTTGGGGGCGGCGGATCTCAAATAGTCTATTTAAAGTGAATAAAAGAGTACGATTGCTATTTGAAACCTTAAAAGTCTTTCGTAACCACTAAAAAGTACGATTTTTGTTTTATTGTTTTATTTGCACGAGCGGATACACACAAAAACACCGAGACGAAAATATAGTCCATATCAACATAAAAGCTTATTAAACAGAAAATCAAGCTTCAGCGAGATCGAGAGTGTAGACATAGCAAGATATGTCGCACGCTTTGAACAGACGGTCACTTAAGCCATGCTGTTCAACCTTGCGCAACAGCACGAGCAATCTAAAAGCAATTTCAAGGTTCACCATCCCACCCTTCATTTTCAACACTCCCTTCTAAACAACATTTTATTAATCAGTTCCTGGCTCCGAAACTGCCAAACACACTTGATCACGACTTGCTTGATTTGAATGGCAACGCCAGAAATTGACACGGCGCTCGCACTCGTGATTTCTCGCCTTCCTTATCCTTGCCATAACAAAAGGTGACGGACTTGTCAATTTCGTGTCGCATTCACTGCGCGTGCGTTGTCAAGGCAATTGAGTTTTCGCTTCTCCGACCCACGAGAGTTGTGAAACACTTGAAGGGCCCTGGCTGGGAACTTTTCAGTCTTCATTTCCGTCTATGTGGGTTTTAATCTTGGCCGGAGACTGACGTTTTTGGAATCGTCAGTGTTGGATTGAGTCAACTATTTGTTTTCTGAAAACGTTGGTTGACATTGTCAAGTGTGTGACAAGCCATAGGAGAGAAATGTATTGACTTTTCTTTTTAATAAAAATTACAGAGTGAGCATGTGTTGCTTTTTTTTTTACATCCGGTCCCTGAATAACAAGAAGTATTGACAAACATCTGTTATTTAATAAATAATGTTGAAAAATAACACACACACACACACACACGAGCTGGTCCTAGTGTTTAAAGGGGGGGGGGGTCCACAATGAAGTTTGGGTTCCCGGATCTGGCCGGGCGAGGGGGAGGGGAGGGGGGAGGGGGGGGAGTCTGGGGACTTGCCCAACAGACGCAGTTGAAATTTAGCATTTGAAAGGGGTACTTTGGGTCTCTCCTTTTGGGAAAAATATACATTTACCGGATAAGTGAGGCGAGGGTAGCTTCCGGGGAGAACTCGGCTGTACCAATTGAGACAAGACACCGGAGTTTTCCCTGAATTCTCAAAAGTGCCTACAAAGTTGCTGTGAACCTTCATGCCTTATACCCATTCCCTGGGTTTGCCAAGCTATTTCACCCAATTTGGGACGGCAGCTGAAGCAGATTTGCAGCATCTCTGGCCTGGGGCTATTAAAATGTGCACGTGCAAATGTTTAGTAGTGATGCGAGAAGCGATCGAAACTCTGAAACGTTGCTACTTCACTTCCTCTGACAACTATGCCGAAATGGCAATCACAGTTTCTGAAATTGAGGGAGTTTTAAGCAGTCCGTGGCGTCGTCTTTCTCACATCGTGAATTAGTTTCTCCGATTCCGCCCAAATGACAACGGTTTCGGCGATTTGAAATAAGTTCAGGCGTTTGCCGATTGCCAATGCCACACATCATCTCTGAAAACTGCATCTTTCTTTTGTCATTCATAATGTTGGAACTTAGCAAGAGGTTAGAAAATCTGTAAAAGCTTAAATCAGTGACGGAAGTCAAAAATTGGTCACTGGTTGAAGTAATCGGAGTTATCTTGCCATCCGTCCCAAATGGGTTAACTGGCACAGACATTTCAGAAAATCACACCACCCGCACAAGTGTGACCTGAAGGATCAATGGAAGTCTTGACAGCAGCCACCATGTTGCTGTCACTTGTGTGCGTGCTGTCTTGTACCTTGTCTCTGGGTGCCGTGTCTTTAATCATATATATCGGCACAGGCATTTGAAATTAGGCTTGCGTGATTGCACCATTAGACTTGAAAATGGCACGAAACGGCCCTGTGAAAACATCTCTGTCTGTCTGTCTGTCTTGTCTGTCTCTCTCGCTCAGTCTCTCTCTTGCACGCACTAAAACCTGTCCTAAATTGACCACGAAGTTGACTTCGTGAAGACTTCGCGAATTCTTTTACCGCAAATTCAGTGCCAAAGCTTCGTGCAGCGAGCTTCGTCAAGTCTACTTCGCCAAATATATCAGGCTTTACAGCGATCGTATATATATACCTAGCAATGCTGCAAGAATCTATGCAACTTGCAAGGACCTCTGTTTGAAAACAACAAAAAGGACGATCCATAATGAGAGTTAAGGGCTGTTTACAATGTGCTCGTGTTTTCCCCTCGCGCTTGTTACCTATGATCGATGAAAATTGCACCGTGACTGTACTTTTCTCTGTCGCGCACACAAGAGCGGGCTTAATTACGATCAGAACCGTCCGTCCAGTAATTGGAAAGGCATGTTGGGTAAAAATCACGGGCGTTGGTTGTCTTTTGAAGGGGCGTTTTTATTGCCGATATGAATTGTTCGGCGACTCAGGGTGAAGGTCAATATTCGGGGAGTTTGTTTATTGTGCCAACTTTGCTGACATCAGAATGTAGATTAAGTGTTTGTTAAGTGTGTGTGTGTGTGTGTGTGTGTGTGTGTGTGTGTGTGTGTGTGTGTGTGTGTGTGTGTGTGTGTGTGTGTGTGTGTGTGTGTGTGTGTGTGTGTGTGTGTGTTTGTGGGTGGTACGGGGGGGAGGGGTTTTGCAAAGTGAAGGCAGTCCTCCTGTGCGGTAACATTATTTGTTATGCAGAATCTTAAGGGATAGCTTTGGGAGCGATGGCCTTTTTCCTTATAGGTATTATCCCTTACAAGTGACTATAACGCCACAGGGCGGTGTATTATGTGGTGATGCCAAACTGGAAGGCTGGGTGAGTCATTAATTTTCGCAACTACATGTCTGACTTCCTGGGTAAATGACGCTTAAAAAAACACGTCGTCAATATAACTGAGAAATGAAATACCGAAATCCCACGACGAACACGGGACTGAGGGGCCTGCTTTCTTATTTTATCCTACATACGTGAGAGAGACACTCGTGAGATAATAATCGTTCAAATCACACGTGTGTATATCATGTAAATGAGGTCATGTCAAGCAAGTCTGGCAGGGACCTGTTTTTCCACTGCTTATGATGCCAAAGTCCCCGAGACAAACGTCATTATAGAAAAATAATTGCGCTCGCTAATTACCCTCGATGAATTTTTAGAACTAACACGTCACGCCACACTTTCAGAGTGACGTTTCTTTACTTTGACGTAATAGATTGCACGAGGCTTTAGAAGTTAGAGATCGAGGTTCCAAAACAAGCGTCTTCAATTTAGCTGCCTCGCCTGTAGGACAGTTTCAGTAAAATACACGTAAGCACAGTATGTAGGATAAACAGAATACTACATGGCTTGCTGTTTCGTACCAGATTTACACTCGTTGCTTTTTCAAACAGTGAACAGCTCGCTTTCGCTCGCAGTTCAATATATTTTAAAAAAAAAAACCTCGTGTAAATCTGGTACGATACAGCAAGCCATGTAGTATTCTCTAATTCCATTGCTGCTACAAAGGCTTGTGTTGAAGACTTGGCTACACAATAGTGACGTCATATCCAGTAAAAGGGCCGAATTATTTTCCGACTCTTTCCTGATACGAAGAAGCCCTTCCACGGGTCCGGAAAATCTTAGAAACAGCCGTCCAAACCACTACATGCAGCGATCTTTAACTAAGTCACGATCTCTTCTCGATAAATCCAACAACATACAAAATTCTCCCTCGCCAACTACAGCAACGACACGACCACCATCACGGACCGCCTTCACCGTCAATCATCGACACCCAACTCGATCAGCAGCCCAACAAATGATCATCAGTTTGTCTTCGAGGGTCGCGCACTAATGTGATTTAGCGTCACAGGGATGCAAATGGCCGCCACAAAATTTGTCTTTGTCAGACGCTCCGTGCGGGTAGGGCTTTTTGATTGGATTAGCGGAGAGAATGGGGCGGTATATTTTGCTGCAGAGTTGTGCTTGTGGTTACAGGTGGTGGTGGGGAGTTGTATGGTGGTGGTGGGGATTGGTGTTAGGGTTGGGGTGGGGTGTTGGGGTGTGCGGGTTGTGTGCGTGTGTGTGTGTGTTCGCCCGACATGAAATATGGTCTCACTCTCAGCAACCAGAATCCAGCACACTGAATCATAAATAATATCCTAAACGAGGTAAAATTAATTACTACGACCCAAAACGTCTGACAGACCAGTTTATTCCACTGTTTTTCACCTTCTCTTCCCAAAGACAGCCCCCCCTCCCCCACCCAACCGAAAAAAATGAAACAAAATAATCAAATACACAAAAGGCCAAACACACACACACACACACACACACACACACACACACACACACACACACACACACACACACACACACACACACACACACCAAAAGTGCAGCAAAGAGTGCCATATCAGGTCGACAAACGAAACACAACGACAAACAAACAAAGAATAACTCATACCTGTTTAGACTTCACTGTTCCTTGTTGTCTCCCTTTGAACCGAGTCACGTGACATTTGCTCAAAATGGCGTAATCCCGGTCAGAGAAATCCAAGTCCAGATCCGCAACATTATCCAACATTTCTGTGTCTGTGTGAACACTTTTCTGGGGGAAAAGTTTTACACCAAAACCCAAGTCCACAAGGGATTGCTGATCTAACATTTTTTCAGTCACAAATATGCTCTACTGAACACGACATATAAAAATGGATGCTGAATTCTTGCCGAAGACGTCGGAGAACAAAACAATCGATGAAGAATCTTTCCCAAGAGCAACGCACTGTAACAATCAATCCTTTTAATCCTGAGAGCACGAGGGCATAATCTTCTTCATCCGGATGGAACAAATCTGGATTTTAAACAACACGAATCAGCAGCTGTATCACAAGCTTCCATTCGTTATGTTGACCCCACGACAAATTTATTGAGAACAGATCAGATTCCCTTCAAATCCTTTTCTTCATACTTTGCCCCGAAGACAATCATTTAAAACGTTATTTTGTTAAGAGAAGCATGTTTCACGAGACAAACGCAAAAGTTGTAACTTGATGCATCACGCACATTTCCCAAAGTCGAATTTTGTACCAGTGACACACAAAGCAGAACGGCTTCGGTCACTGATCTCAACTATATATTTTTTTTCTTGTCACTGGTTAGTTACGTTTATTTCGCTCAACGCGTGGAAGAACAGCAAACAGGGTTTTCAAACGTGTGTAGTCCTTTGTCAGTTATTCAACAGCACACGCGTTGTTTCAAACAAGCACAAACCATGACAGCTCGAAGTTTACACAGCCATCACTTCATGCCACCGTGTTCATGCGGTTTTAAAACTGCAAGGAGTAGGCCTACAGGCAGCCGATCAGAAGATCTACTTCAGGGTCACCGTTTTTCACCGAACCACAGACAAAATAAAATCACAAGATGTGCTCCAAGTTCAGACTTTCACTTGTTCTTTAAGCTCCCCCGTGCATCCCTGCCACATGTCATTAAGGCAGCCCTCTTCTGCATCTTGAACACACGGCCAGTACCGTGTAACTGGCCTTGACACGAAACGATCCAAGGGGGGCAATCTCAGTCTTCTGTTGCACAGCGAGCAGGTAAAGTGTTCAACCTTCGCTTCCCGAGTCAGACAACTTCTCTTCAATTCAGATATATCTTATCATTAACTGATAAATCATTCTTATCGAACACGCAAGGCAAAGACAAGTTGCGCAAAGTGGCAAAATCAGGAGAGCAACATGGGGAAAACAAACAGTCCCGACATGTTTGAACTCTGATAAACCGTTTTCAATGGGAGGTGTTATGGATGTGTGGGTGGGTGTGGGGGGTGCGCGGTGGTGAAACTTTCTTTCTTTATTTATTTGGTGTTTAACGTCGTTTTCAACCACGAAGGGTTATATCGCGACGGGGAAAGGGGGAAGATGGGATAGAGCCACTTGTCAATTGTTTCTTGTTCACAAAAGCACTAATAAAAAATTTGCTCCAGGGGCTTGCAACGTAGTACAATATATGACCTTACTGGGAGAATGCAAGTTTCCAGTACAAAAGACTTAGCATTTCTTACATACTGCTTGACTAAAATCTTTACAAACATTGACTATATTCTATACAAGAAACACTTAACAAGGGTAAAATGAGAAACAGAATCCGTTAGTCGCCTCTTACGACATGCTGGGGAGCATCGGGTAAATTCTTCCCCCTAACCCGCGGGGGGTGGTGGTGAAACTAGTAGAAGAGAATACTGAAGAGAATCATAAAAGTAGGGTGGGTGGGGTGAGTACGGGGGAGGGGGGATTCGGCTCCGTGTTTCATCCGTGATTTGAAAAAAAAAGAGGTTGATCGAGGGTGAGGGGGGCGGGGGGGGGGGTGACGTGGGATATAGAAGGGATACCTTCGTGGTAGCTTTTAAAGAAATTAATTCAACTCACAACAGCGAATCCCGGCCGCGGTCGCCTGGTGGGTTAAGTGTGGAGATTTTTCCGATCTCCCAGGTCAACTTATGTGCAGACCTGCTAGTGCCTTATTCCCCCTTCGTGTGTACACGCAAGCACAAGACCAAGTGCGCACGGAAAAGATCCTGTAATCCATGTCAGAGTTCGGTGAGTTACAGAAACACGAAAATACCCAGCATGCTTCCTCCGAAAACGGCGTATGGCTGCCTTAATGGCGGGGTAAAAACGGTCATACACGTAAACTTCCACTCGTGTAAAAACACGAGTGTACGTGGGAGTTTCAGCCCACGAACGCAGAAGAAGAAGAACTGACAACAGCAAGCAGTCAGGGTGTTGATTGTTGGTGGGTGTCCAAGCGGAGGGCTGGTCGTATCCCATGTAAAACTCTGGCCAGATAGGAGACGTTTTTTTTTTTTTTTTTTTTTTTTTTTTTTTTTGCTTAACGCCCAACCGACCACGAAGGGCCATATCAGGGCGGTGCTGCTTTGACATATATAACGTGCGCCACACACAAGACAGAAGTCGCAGCACAGGCTTCATGTCTCACCCACTCACATTATTCTGACACCGGACTAACCAGTCCTAGCACTAACCCCATAATGCCAGACGCCAGGCGGAGCAGCCACTAGATTGCCAATTGTAAAGTCTTAGGTATGACCCGGACGGGGTTCGAACCCACGACCTCCCGATCACGAGGCGGACGCCTTACCACTAGGCCAACCGTGCCGGTTATAGGAGACGGTGAGCCGCATGCTCACAACACATTTTTGTTAAGTAAATTCTCAGCGAAGTCTGTGCACACACAACTTGTGCACACGAAAAATCTTGTTAAAAGTACTTTCTCAGAAAATTCTGTGCTCACGCAAATTATAGCCTAATGAGCCAATTATTTGAGGAGATTTGTGTGAGGGTTTGAAGCACACCCACCTTAAAATCGAAATCTCTCCAAGCAAACACGTTAGTCACATCGATCTTATCGATACACATCCCTAATCCGTCTGCAAAAGTTAGGTCTAGCACCAAAACGCACCACGGTCCGATTGTGTGAGGAGACAATCCGCAAAATTAATTCTTTGAAAATTGCTCGCTCTTTACGTAGGGCACCTAGGATGTTCCCGTTCAGTGAGCGTTCAAATGGAAGGGTGTTTGTACTAGGTGTAAAAGCCTGACAGTATCTGTGATGGTTTACGGGAGGCTTACTGTGCCTTTAATCATGCTGGTCCGCTCAGAGCACTGTTGAAGCAACGATTTGTCTTTTTGTCGCAGATAAGGATATAAATAGTCGAAACATTTTCACAACTATCCCACTCAGGACTACACATACGTTTTGTCTTGCCAGCCGAACAAACCTTTGTGAGGTTTGTCACTTCGCATTTCCCGCTAAAATGTAATCAACATTTTCCGTGATCACGCTGTGGGGCTAAAGGCTGTGTGCGGCATATGCCAAAACGGAACCAAATACCATGTTTTACAATTATATGACGTAATCAAAAACAACGTCTTGACGTAAACTACCCAAGATATAAAGAAGTATCTCCTACGTCGAGACTCATGACGGATTAAGAGTATTTATATCCAAAATGAGATAACAACAAGCCAAATTATTTCTCGCCATGTTCAACTACATAAGTATACTTTGGATGGTTCCTATGAAATAATTCTTGAAGCCTATACTTTAAGCTCAGACCCACCATGACAACTACCATCACCCTCCCCCCTCCGCTTTAGTATTTCAAATGAGACTTTTGACTTTTGTTTGTTAATCCTCGAACTGTTGGCCTTTTAAAATATTCCGTTCAGCTCCCGCTGTGGTTTCTTAAAGAAAAAAAACCTTTTAGTTTCACGAAGAGAAATACGAACTTTCTTTCTTTCCGTTTATTTGGTGTTTAACGTCGTTTTCAACCACGAAGGTTATATCGCGACGGGGAAAGGGGGGAGATGGGATAGAGCCACTTGTCAATTGTTTCTTGTTCACAAAAGCACCAATCAAAAATTTGCTCCAGGGGCTTGCAACGTAGTACAATGTATTACCTTACTGGGAGAATGCAAGTTTCCAGTACAAAGGACTTTTAACATCTCTTACATACTGCTTGACTAAAATCTTTACAAAAATTGACTATATTCTATACAAGAAACAATTAACAAGGGTAAAAAGAGAAACAGAATCCGTTAGTCGCCTCTTACGACATGCTGGGGAGCATCGGGTAAATTCTTCCCCCTAACCCGCGGGGGGTAGAAATACGAACAAAAACGAAAAATTAGCACCACCAACATGTAATCGTCTTAGAAGGAAAGTAACTGCCACAGCACATCACTTCTACAAGGATCAAAATAAATAATTAAGTATCCGCAACTTCAGCAAATCTTCCACAAATGTCGTTGCCTCTCTCTCTCTCTCTCTCTCTCTCTCTCTCTCTCTCTCTCTCTCTCTCTCTCTCTCTCTCTCTCTCTCTCTCTCTCTCTCTCTCTCTCTCTCTCTCTCTCTCTCTCTCTCTCTCTCTCTCTCTCTCTCTCTCTCTCTCTCTCTCTCTCTCTCTCTCTCTCTCTCTCTCTCTCTCTCTCTCTCTCTCTCTCTCTCTCTCTCTCTCTCTCTCTCTCTCTCGCAATCATTATCCGTGATGATTCTTGAAGCCCAGCACACAAAAAACACACAGAAAACCGAACAGGCTGGAAAAAAACAGCAAACTCTTGGTTCAACTCAAGTTCTCGACCACAAGAATATTCCAGGCAAAAACCAAAGATCGTCTACTGCTACGCTTGCAAAGGCGGTACTGGCAGGTGACGCTGACATGGACAAAAACGAGGTCCATTAATTTTGTGCCCTGGGCAGGCAATCTCATCGCAATCATTCTTCACGTCCAGCATACAAGAAATGCACACACCAAAGAGAAACTGAGAAAAACAACAGCCAAGTTCAACAGTTGTCGGCCAGACGTAAGACGTTGGTGGAAGCTGATATATATGCAAAAAAGAAACGAGTTCCATTAATTTTGTCCCCCTGCCAATGTTTTCGTGGTCATTCAAGTCCAGCATACAAGAAATGCACACACCAAAGAGAAACTGAGAAAAACAGCCAAGTTCAAAAGTTCTCGTAAGACGTACGAAGCAAAAGACGTTGGTGGCAGCTGATACGAAAAAAAAAAAACGAGTTCCATTTGTCCCCCTGGCAATGTTTTCGTGATCAATCAAGTCCAGCATACACGAAATACACACACCAAAGATCGAAAAACTAAGAAAAAACAGCCAATTCCGAAAGTTGTCAGCCAGGCGTACAAAGCAAAAGACGTTTGTGGCAGCTGAAGCTGATATGGAAACAAGAAACGAGTTGCATTTGTCCCTGGCAATCTTGTCGTGATCAATCAACTCCAGCATACAAGAAATAAGCAAAACACAGAGAGAAACTTAGAACATCAGCGAAGTCCAACAGTTGTCGGCCAGACGTACACGTACAAGGCAAAAGAAGTTTGTGGCAGGTGAACCTGGTATGAAACAAAACGAGGTCCTTTTCCCCCCCCCCTGGCAATCTTGACGTGATCATTCCAAGTCCAGCATACAAGAAAACACAGTCACACCAACGTGAAACTAAGAAAACCAGCTAAGTCCAACAGTTGTCGGCCAGACAAGCCAAAAGAAGTTTGTAGCAGGTGAAGCTGATATGGAAAAGGGCGTCCATTTCTCCTCCAGGCGAACTGGCGGGTTCTTTTTCAGCTTGTCGTGGTTGTAGTTATTCCTGGTGATGTTGTTGTCGTCGCTGTCGAGACCCGCTGGACATGTGTTTCTTTCGGGGGAGGAAAGTTTCTGTATACCTGTGTTAACAGTCTTTCGTCCTCTGCCTTATAGCGTGGTGCTGGTGCTGTTGAATTCGAGTTGTATTGTTAATTTGTACCAGCAGCGATGTTTGGTTTAAACATAAGTTTATTTTGACAAAAGTTACAATCATGACATGTATACAAAATACACAGAAACAGCAACAAGCTAAAAGCTTATAACGGTGTTCCTGCATGACAGTACAACATAAGGCGGTAACGGCTGAAAAATGTGTCTCAATAAACCAAATCTATTAATAACGTAATGAACGTTGCATGATGATTATAAAGAAAGACAGTAAAGGAAGGAAGGAGGGAAAGAAGATGCATAAAAGAAGAGGGATGGGTAGGAGATGTGCAGAAGTTAAAGATGTTGTCCGGCTTGTAGAGCATTTATTCTGATTTACCCAAAACGGCCTGAACGTTTAATGAACGAGTGTACGGTGGAAACAATTTCCTGTTCAAGTCTAAAGAATACTGTCTGTCTCCGTTTAAAAGGTGGGGGAGGTGAATTATGTGGTTAGGGAGGGTATGTATAGCAGCGATGTTTAAAATGTGCAGAACGAAATCTTTTATGAATGATTATTTTAAGGTGGTAAATATCATTGAAAGATGTAGCCTTAACAAAAGAAAGCCTGAGGGTACAAATAAATGATCCAAATCAAAAGTGCAACTAATTCTACATTACTCTCAAAGACTTTATTCACAAGCTGGTGTTAAACGGGAAGAAAGGTATCTTGAACGTCTGGGGTTGTGTGCACGAGAAAACGCCACACTGGGTGGGAACCAAGTGCAGGGTCGGATTGGGGGAAACTGGGATGTGTTTGAGAATTCAACCAACCCGACCCAAGTGCTTGGATCCCATCCAGTTGGGTACTTTCTCATGCATACCCTTCTCCCCACGGTCTTTTAAACCCAGTGTCCAACTCCCCGTACGGTACCTCTGCGTCTTTTGATCTGTCTGAGCAAACGACGACGAAGAAGAAATTCGTCCTTTTGTAGACTCAATCGGCCACCACATCGTCTGGTTAATTGTATCCAGTGAAAGCACACTATTTCTCTGTAGACAAGAAATTCTCTGTGTGATGCTATTATATCGGGTATCTAAGCGTATCATGCATCAATTGGTGTCACACACTGGCAAGAAATCCAATTACCTGTCTGTGCCCCCCACAACCAGCTACAGATCGTGCTTGGATAAGGGTCGGGTCGCCGCCTGCTACCCTACCCTCTGGGGTTCTTGAGTATGATCTTTTTTGAGGTTTTGTTATTATTTTGTGAAAAATCCCTTTTAAGAGCCCCCAAGTTGAGGCTTCTTCCATTTTTAAGACCTTGGTTGTTTTTCAGATTCTCCGTTCGTAACCTCTGCAAATTAATTGACCCTCATGTTTAAGACCTGATTTTGTCAGATTTTTTTAGGTTTTAAAAGATGGATTCACTGAACACCGACGTGAATCCTGGTAGCTGCTACTGCCCTCGGGCCTGTTCTTCAGAAAATGTTAAATCGAAACGAATGGGTAATTTTATTTATTTATTCATATTATTTTATTGGGGGGGGGGGGGGGGGAGGGGGTATTTGTCTTTGGAGTATTGATCACAGTTTTTTTGGGAATGCAGTCTGTTTCGGTCTTAGAATTCTCAAAGTGAATGTTGAAGGATTAGCAACAGGTGCGTTTCAATTCAAGAAGAAATGTATTTCAATGATTTTGGGTTTTAGAATAAAAATGATTCGATGACTGGTCAGATTAGATTAGAATTAAAATTCAGAGCACTGCCTTCTGACATTGAAGAGAAAGCAACAAGAAAGGTTATGTCATGAAACGTCTCATAGAAGTAGTTTGACATTGTGGTCTTTGAAGTTAACGGCAAAAAACAACAACAACAAAACATGAGACAATCGACAGGAAAAGAACTTAGCTCTATCTAGCGTCGTCTCTTCTATCTCAAAATGACAAGAGTTACCATGCAGTTTGCAAGTCGATTTGACAGGAACGTTTTTCTTTCCCTTGACTAACGCTGACCGCCATGTAGAGTTATTTGCAGTACAGGAAGACATAAAAGACAAAGATGTGTGCAAAAAGCAGCAGCTCAATATTGGGTAAACGGCAGACTGAGACGCTGGTTGACATTTGACAAAGTTTAGCTTCAAGCCATGTCGCCTTTCCGGTGTCTGTCTAGAGCGACGGTCCCCGGGTGATCTTGTTACTGCGCATGCGTGCATGCAAATGTTACCACGGTTCCAAGAAATTCTACGTAGTAAATGCGATTATGCCAACGCGAAAACCAGTTAGGTAAACGACTTTGGACCTAATGTGATCTTTTAGAATGAGGTTTGCGATGTTGGCTACTCGACCACGCCACGATTCAAGTGGCTGGTTAGGTTTGCAAATTCCACAAAACATTCAGACGTTAGCAGCTGGTGATACTTATGCATAGTTCTTCTACGAACAGATTCTCGGACGTTGATCCATCCAGGAACAACGTACTTTGTATCGATTTCCAAAACTGTGTTTCCAAAAATGTAGTACAGAATACAGAATACAGAATCTTTAATTGCCCAAGGTTGGGAATTTGTGATGACATTGCGGTTAAGAAACATTTCAATCCAGCCATATACACCAACACACGCATCAACAAACTGATCAACAACACTGGACAGCATAAGTATAAAAATACATTCACTAAAACTAGCAGTATACACTAAAGCTTCCTCGCACTGTAAAATTCACATCCAACAACCTGATTCACTTGAATATACTTCATAAGCATTCATAGTTCGGGACATGGACAAGACAAAACTCAATTGATATGAAAATCAAATAAAAACTAAATCAATGTTGACAACGCCTCTGGGTGCGGCATTCTTGCAGCTAATGTCAAGCTTCATCAAGTGTTACTTCTGGAAATCAAATGGTTTTTCCCTTCGTGAAATATTGCTTTTCAAATAAAGAACCTATTTTTACGTAACAACATTATTATTAACAACTATTTAGCAACACTTTCTATGTTCGGAAAATAGCTGAATATAATTCCCTTAAAAACCTCTTTGTTTGGCCTGTTATGATTTGTCAGTACATGTACTATTGTTCGCGAAGAAATAGCATTTGTCGCAGGGTCAGGCGACACCACAAAACATAGGTCTTAACCATTTGGCCAACACAAAACTTCACCTCAAAAAAGCCAAAACCAATACCGATCGCAAAATGGCGACTGCGCTGTCTGCGATAGAAACACAAAGTTATGCATCAATACACAAAACTCCAACCAAAAGTTGTGAAGATGAAATCAGGCAGAACGATAACCACTGGGAGGATCCTGTTTCAGGAGAATAGGAAATGGGGATCAGCGACGGTATTCATGACAACACAAATCCTCGTCAATCCAGGCGCTCCGTTACAAGTAATCCATTATATCACACGACACAAAGAAAGACCGGGACGTGGATTTAGGACTGGCGTAAACGAGATTTTCCTTGTGCTCAGATTACAAACAAACAAACAAACAAACAAACCCCGTCAAATAGCAACACGTGCGTGCGTGTGTGTGTGTGTGTGTGTGTGTGTGTGTGTATGTGTGCGTGTGCGTGCGTGCGTGCGTGAGTTCATGCATGCGTGCGTGTGTGTTTCGGCACGTACGCAATTTTCCCACGACTATTCCTACCGAAAAAGATTCATTTAAACAACAGCAAAGAAACGTAAGAGTCAAAATCACTTTCCACTTGCAGTTCAGTACATGTACTAGTAACAGGGCATTCTTCGTCTGTACTTCGGTATACATGTTTATCTGCATGTATGATTATGCATGGGGTCACATGTCGCTATTTGCATACAGCCTTGCGTGCGGTGTCAGACCTACATGTGAATATTCATAACGTCGACTTCTCATTTTGCATGTCGTTCCATCTTCTAGTCATGAGAGCGGCATTGCCATGCATCTTAAAGTCTAAACGCTCGGAAGACGGATGTGCCGATACAGGTCTTCCTGGTGTCGTCAATATCTAGCAGCTCCGACTTAAAAGGCACGCTCTTTTCCGTGTAAACAGTCCGGTTCATCGTCTCAGATGTAGCCAGGCTTTTACATGGGATAAGACCGTTCCTTCACATACACATACCAAACATCGGGTCATCGTCTCACATCTAGCCAGGCTTGTACATGGGATGAGACCGTTCCTTCACATACACATACCAAACATCAACCCTCTCGTTGCACGTGCTGGGGTGAGCTGGATCTTGGTGATGAATGTATTTCTAAAATAAAGCCACTAGTGGCATTTTTGAAATTATTTCATCAAGAAATGACCAATGTGCACAGAGAACACCCATGTTGTTCAGTGTGGGTATGTGACCAAGTGGAGGGATTGTCGTATTCAATGTAAAACCCTCAGGGGCGGAGCAGTTAAGCCAGAAGGGGCGGGGTCCAGGGGGTCTGGTGGGCAAAGCCCCCCGGAAGCTGAAGAATTGTAGCTATTTTATAAACAATTTGTGGCTTATATCCTTGATTTTAAACATGATCAACTGGTGTCAGCAGCCACTTATTATTTCTTTAAAAGAAATGTTGTTTTCTCACAGACAGAAAAAAAATCTTTTTTTGTGTGTTGACGGGGAAGCCCTGTACCCCCCCCCCCCCCCCTAATCCGCCCCTGAACCTTGCCAGATCTGAGACAGCGACCCGAACTGTTTACACGAGAAGGAGTGTACCTTAAAAGACATCACGTCGACATACTTTGACTCTTATTCCTACACTGTTCTCATTATTCTTTCTCCCTCAGCCACCCTTCTCTCCTACCCGCCCCTCTTCCCTCTTCCTATCATCTATCACACCACTCTTCCCCTCCAAATAACCTTTCATATTACAAAAGTTGGTTTTTTTAGCAAACTTAAAGACAAGAAATTATCTTCTAAAACAAAACACATTCGTCTTCCATGTTCAGATCCAAATCACAAAAGCACCAGACACAAACTCAGCGAGGAGAAAAGGGCGGATAATAAGAGAGAGGAGAGAAAAGGGCGGATAATGAGATAGAGGAGAGAAAAGGGCGGATAATAAGAGAGAGGAGAGAAAAGGGCGGATAATAAGAGAGAGGAGAGAAAAGGGCGGATAATAAGAGAGAGGAGAGAAAAGGGCGGATAATAAGAGAGAGGAGAGAAAAGGGCGGATAATAAGAGAGAGGAGAGAAAAGGGCGGATAATAAGAGAGAGGAGAGAAAAGGGCGGATAATAAGAGAGAGGAGAGAAAAGGGCGGATAATAAGAGAGAGGAGAGAAAAGGGCGGATAATGAGATAGAGGAGAGAAAGGGGGAAGAACTTACGGACAGTAATGAAGAGAGAACAGGTGGAGATTGAACGATTGATCATTGACAGGGTTTCTTAGCCACACAGAACCGATCAATCTTTGTTATTTTTGTCTCTTTTTCAAATTTGTTCCACTTTGTAAATAAAAGTATTCGCATTCAAGGCGGATACCAGTAAAGAGGAGATGATTCCCTCAGCAGGAGAGGGGAAGGGGGGGGAGGGGGGAGAGGGGGGGGGGAGGGGGGGTCTCAGGAAAGCTAGAAGACGAGGACGTTGAGAAACAAGTGGAAAAAAGGGGCATGGAGGAAGGAGATACAACCCGAACGCGATTGAAAAATACATTAACAAAAGTTCGTTCTCTTCCTTGATGCTAACCTTAACTCCCTACGCACGAAAAGGAAAAATGCAAAATTTCCAATTTGCACTAAACACTTTACTTTCCACAGGCTACTGTGTTTGTTTCTTTTATTCCACGAGATAATGTTGAGAATCACACGTTCACAACAGCCTGTTTGACTGTCCTGCGATTCGTCACAGCATTGAGGAGATGGTATCCTATTTCCGCTTTCGCGCCAGGGTGCAATCAATATTTTCATCCTTGCAAATTAGCAAATTCGAAAAAAATGCGGAGGGGTGTTTGTAGAGGGGGGGGGGGGTGGGGGGGGGGTGGAGAAACATTATCCTCGAGGAGAAAAGTGCTTCAACATTTGAAAAGTAGGTTATTCTTGCAACTTCCTTGAGAAATTGCAGAAAGTGAAGGAAACTAAATTCTCGGGAGAGAAAGAAAAGCTTCAACTGCACATGTTCACAAAAAGTATTCTTGCGACTTCCATTATCTTCTTACAGAATCGAAGAGATCAGCGCTGATGTCGAACTCAATGTAAACCCTCCTACGCATGAAATCGAACGTTCACTCCCACTGGCGCACAAACAGAACGGAACAAACAGAAAAAGCATCCTTAGGATTTCTTTTCCTTCTCGAGAAAAAGACATTCTAAACACACCCTATCTGCACTGCTCTTCTATCTTAACTTTCCCCTCCGCCCAACTTCTTACTCTCGCTCACCCCCTCACCCCCTTTTCACCCTCATCTTGTTGGAGGAAAAAACATGAACAGGATGACGTCATACTGCACTATTGAAGCTTTCCATTGCCAGAATCAGAGGTGTTCAATGCCTCTCCTCGAAAAGGAATGGCAAGAAAATCTCGTTTCATTTGCATGGCTCACTCATGCGGTCAATGTCGTTGAACATGCGCTTTGTTAAATATCGCCCCATATTAGATTCTTCCTACCCTCCCCCCCCCCTCCCCCCTCCCCCCCCCTTGTCATTGTCGAGGTAGAGGGTGTAATTGAACATGAAGATGCATCTGCAACTTCTCTCTCTCGCTCTCGCTCTCTCTCTCTCTCTCTCTCTCTCTCTCTCTCTCTCTCTCTCTCTCTCTCTCTCTCTCTCTCTCTCTCTGTCCCTCTCTCTCTCTCTCTCGCTCTCTCTCTATACGATTACCATTCCCTATGTCTATTTAATTTTACTGCTCTCTCTCTCTCTCTCTCTCTCTCTCTCTCTCTCTCTCTCTCTCTCTCTCTCTCTCTCTCTCTCTCTCCCTCTCTCCCTCTCTCTCTCTCTCTCTCTCCGTTTCTCTCTCTCTCTGTCTCTCTGTCCCTGTCTGTCCCTCTCTTTCTCTCCCTGTCTCTGTCTCTCTCTGTCTCTCTCTCTCTCTCTCTGTCCCTCTCTCTCTTCGATTACCGCTCCCTATGTCTATTTAATTGTACAGCTCTCTCTCTTTCTCTCCTCTCTCTGTCTGTCTGTCTGACTGTCTGTCTCTGTCTGTCTCTGTCTCTCTCTCTCTCTGTCTGTCTGTCTGTCTCTGTCTGTCTGTCTGTCTGTCTGTCTCTCTCTCTCTCTCTCTGTGTCTCTCTGTCTGTCAGTCTGTCTGGTCTGTCTGGTCTGTCTGTCTCTCTGTCTCTGTCTCTGTCTCTCTCTGTCTCTCTCTGTCTCTCTCTCTCTCTCTCCCCATCCCATCCCCGCCAGGATTGAAGATGTCTCAATCCGTACCTCGTAACTGGATTCGGTGTCTATTGTGATCAACCTGTCCGTTTCTGTTACGACCGGGACCACTGAGATGGTCACACAATCCGATTTGCTGTATGTAATTCTTTCACACACACACACACACACACGCACTGACGCACGCACGTACTAACGCACGCGCACGCACACACACACACACACACACACACACGCCCATCAAACCTCCCCACCCACCCCCCCTCACACACACACACACACACACATCACACAACACAAACGATTTTGGCGACTGATTGAATTACCTTTCTCAAACCGAGACCCAGTTGTTGGACTGGCTGTCTCGTCTCACACACTGACACAGACCATAGATATCCCTTGACAGGATCGCCAACTCTGCGCGCGCGCCAACGCTGGCTCTGTTTCGAACTCCCGTCTGCGGCTGCGAGAGGTTTTGACAGTAACTTTACTTCCGGTGCAGTCTTTCAACACATGGAGAAGAAGGAGAATTTCGAAGGGGAGGTGGAGTTTGTGGCTGAGGTATGTGAAAAGCAAACAAAGCAATACAAAAAGATCATTGCTGATGATTGAAATGAGTCATGTGAATCAACAATAAAGATTGATTGTGGACGGCACGTCATTATTTTTGTTTTTAACACTTGAAACGCGAGAGCATCTGACACACTGGTAAATCCGAAGCTGTGCACTCAAGCTGATCAGCAGATCGTTTTTCTGCAGAATTCTCGTTCACATCGGCCACTATTTTAGCTCAGCGAACCGACAAATTTGCAACAGAACAATTTCTGAATGTCAGAAATTCGGCTGTAGATTTATAGATACCCTTTCTATTCCATGGTTGTTGTTTTTTCAGGGGGAAAGTACCGACATCTCAATCGCTGAAAAGATGACAGCATCACCACAAAAGAAACTCCAAGAATTGCCAAAAGTAAGTAAAAATATTGACAGATCTATGTAAAAGACTATGAAAATTTAGAACTGGAACAACAGATATTCAAGAAATAACCGATAAGTGATATATTATAACTGAACCATTGATTGATTTGAATGTACATCATGCCAAACACTGTACAAAAGGAAGACGTGGAACTTGCGAAGAAAATGCGAAAAAGTGTTTGTGGGTTATCGTCCCTAGTCACATGCTGGCGGCGAAAACAAAATGGCGGATCGCGTAGGTACCGATCGTGTGCGAGGTGGTGGTAAATAATTGTGCTCGGCTTTTTGTTGCAAGAACGCCCGTTACAAACAGAGCTGCTTCGGGAAAACTTTCCACAAGTTCCCTACAGAAGAAAAAAGGTGGGTTGTGCAGTGATTATTTCATCAGGTTTACCTTCTTCAGAATGAGAATGCAATGGCTCGAGTCAACTCACTCAGTAGACTACAGCGTCAGCGAGTACTTACGACTGTGAGTGTGAGTCAGCAGTCAGTACAAAACAACAGTTTACACTTGATGACAAACCCGTGGGCATATTTGCCGAAACCTTTATCAAACCTTGCTTACGGGAAAACTACAGTACAAAGGTACATCACTCATCCGTTTTGCGTTCAGGCAGAGCGTTAGATTTAGACTGAAGATCTGATTTAGCTTTCTTTGTCTTTCCTTTTTGCTTAGTTTAACAATAACATTGTTGTTTTTATTGTCAAACTAGGTGCAGAATATGGATGCAATTCACAAGGCGAGAGGACTTTGAAAAGCTGCAGCCAGCTGCTGTTCAAGGTCTCAAGCTTTGTACTGATCACTTTGAGGCCAACCAGTAAAACAATCCTGCAGAGAGGATCACTTGTGTGGAATGCTGTCCCGACATTGTTTGCAGTGCCCAATCCACCACCGAAGGTTATTTATTTATTGGTTTTAGGTTTTTGCAAACCAAAGAAGCACACTATTAAATGCAGGTTGAGTAATGACAAGTTTGAGGCTGATGTAAGAATTGAAAACAACAGCATTGTTCCCATCAAATAATGCCTGTTTGCATTTAGCGCAAAAAAATGATAAGGCCAACAAAAAAAAGTTACTTATTTTGGATCGACGTCCTGATTATGATGATATGATGAACTTATTTTGCAAAAAAACAGCCCCAAATGGCAAAAAAGGTATAGGGTCGGCGTCAACAACAAAAAAGTTGTATGTTTCTGGTCACCTGACCCTACCTATGTTTTCCCCGACGACCCTAGACATTTTTTTTTTGGCATTTTCAAAAATAAAAGGGGTATTCGAAAATCAATTGTTTTCCTGTTTTTCAACAAAATAGTTTAAAAGATGGTTTTAAAAAAAAAGGTTAGAAAAAAAATCTCCACCTTTAGTCATGTTAGGTCACAAAAAAGTCTGTTTAAGGTAACATAGGCCCCCCAAAAATAGCGTCGGTAGGTCGGCTTTTTAGTTTTGTATTTTAGCCATCTGAATATTTTAATTTTATTTTTTAATGCCCCCAAAAAGTCTAGGGCCGGTGGGAAAAAAATAGGGTCGGTCCGGATACCGTAAACAGATTATTTTTTGTTTTGCCTTACCAGAAACATACACTTTTTGTGTGTGGCCTAAGACCAATGCCATGAAATTGGGAGAAATGTTTCATTGTGACTGGGTGTTGGTTGTGAGTTTGTCAGTTAAAGAGCTGTGCAATTTGCAGGTTGCTAGTGGGAGGAAGCCACCATCGCAAAGGGTAGCTACAAATGAAGCCAGCACCGACCTGTCGCCTGATACACAAATTGTTCAACCAGGTAAGAGATTTTTAACCATGAAGAACACCCTGACATCAAAAAATGTTTAAACCCATCCATTACATAGTTGATAATCGCTGTATAGGGTGACGGGCGCTGGGGCGGGGTGGTAAGACGTCGGTCTATTAACTCGGAAGGTCGAGGGTTCGAATCCCGGTCGCGGCCGCCTGGTGGGTTAAGTGTGGAGATGTTTCCGATCTCCCAGGTCAACTTATGTGCAGACCTGCTAGTGACTTATCCCCCTTCATGTGTACACGCAAGCACAAGACCAAATACGCACGAAAAAGATCCTGTAATCCATGTCAGAGTTCGGTGGGTTTTAGAAACACAAAAATACCCCGCATGCTTCCTCCGAAAGCGGCGTATGGCTGCCTAAATGGCGGGGTAAAAACGGTCATACACATAAAATTCCACTTGTGCAAATAAATGAGTGCACGTGGGAGTTTCAGCCCACGAACGCAGAAGAAGAAGAAGCTGTATAGGGCGGATGCATGGATGGATGAAATTGTACCTGTAGTTCCCACACGTAAAGATGGGAAACATATCCTGTTAGAGGCATGGTTTGACAAGAAACAATTAAGTGGCTCTATTCCCATCTCCCCCCCCCCCCCCCCCTTTCCCCGTCGCGATATAAGCTTCGTGGTTGAAAACGACGTTAAACACCAAATAAAGAAAGAAAGAAAGAGGCATGGTGTGTGAGGAGTTTACCTGGTACTGTTGTCCTAATCAATCAATCAATCAATCAATATAAAGCTTATATAGCGCGTATTCCGTGGGTACAGTTCTAATGGCCTCACCCATTCAGTACCAAACAAGGTCAATTCCATCATTGTTCCACATCGAATCCATAGTTGCTAATACACTTCATTTCTGGCCTGCCTTCCTACGCTATTGTTTATTTTCATTTTGTGATTGAATTACACATGTTTTAATTTCTTCCAGGTTGTAACTTGTTATGGTTATGTTATTTTATGTGTGTTTTGTGTGTGTGTTTTCTTTTTTAGATGACATTCAGGCGATCCTGGAGGACATAGGATGTAAAGCATCAAAGTCGTCATCCTCCCCATCCCCTCGTGAAGCGGAACTTCGGCAGAAGGTCAACAAACTGAGGAGCAAGGTTTTCCGATTAGAAAAGAAAACGATGGAACCCCGTGTAAAACGAGCGAGTAAATTAGCCAAGCCTCCCAAGAAAGACTTTGTAATAGAACAGTTGTCTCATATATTATCAGGCGAGGCGAGCTATTTTGCCATTTATGCCTGTTACATATTTACCGGTTATCTGCTGCTGTGTCCATTCCTGGCAGAGACGGAACGCATGTTACCAAGGAGCCGAAGGAGAGTCGATGAGATGAGAGAATGTGATTAACAATTGCCAACTCTCTCCGTACAAAGAGGGTCCAAAATTGTATCAAAATATAGATCGTAGGGAATTCAAAATAAAAAAAAAGAGACAAAACATGTACTTCGGCTCATAGAGCCTTCTTTAATTTTTGACTCAAAAGTCCATGCTCCGAGAGTCCTTTTTTTAATTTTGAATTGCCTACCATCTATATTTTTATACATTTTCAAAAAGATTCAACAGTCACCTTCCGTTATTCTTGAACTTGGCTATCCCAGCCTTACCTCAACATTCGATATTCCTGTGATACTTTTGACGTAAAATCAATTTTTACTGTAAAACACTTCGGCAAGAGGATTGGTCCAAGCAAACAAATAATAAACTTGTAAGATTTTTCCTGATATTTCCGATCAATTGCCTATGGTTTTATTTAGCTAAAAGATTCAAACGTCACACCTATGACCCATGGCTATTTTTAAGGGGAGAGTAGCATCCCTGGTGTGTTGTTTTTGATGTACCTTTTGGTCTGTTTACAGTAACATAGGCACACAAAAAGAGGGTCGGTAGGTCGGCTTTTCTTAATTTTTTTTTTATAACCATCTTTTTAAATTATTTTGCAAAAAAACAGGAACAAAATTGATTTTTTTTCTTTTTCTTTTTCTCCAAATGCCAAAAAAAAGGTCTAGGGTTGGCGGGGAAAAAATAATAGGGTTGGTCGGGATACCGTAAACAGACTATTTTGCTTTGTTTTGCCTAAGCAATGACTAACAAACTTTCTTTAGGGTCTGACATTGTATATACTATACAACTTTTTGGGGTATTAACTAAATACATGTATACAGTTTTTGATTCCTTTTATACTTTTTCACAAATTACCCCCCCCCCCCCCCCCCTTTTTTTTTTGTAGTCTGCCCTGGGGGCGGGAGGTCTCCTAATTTCGGTTTCTAGGGTCATCTTATGCTTCCCCATGAGCTGAGAACTTAATTTAAAATGGGCCACGATTTTTTTATTTGTATTTTGTAATTGTGCCTTTGTCCAGTCACATGATTTCACTTTGTACTTAAAAACTTGGCACTGTCATCATTTTATTGCTATTTATTGTTCAGTTGTTCAGTATTTATTGCTATTGGGCATCAGTTGTTCAGTTGCCCTCTTTCGAATGAGCCATGCATGCATTATGGATGTGTTTAGCGAATGGGGATACCTCAAGCAATGTAAAAAAAAGAAACAATGTGAAGCAAACATATAGCACCAAATAAAATAACCGAATCAGAATGGAAACTTCTTCAGTGTATGTGTGTGTGTGTGTGTGTGTGTGTGTGTGTGTGTGTGTGTGTGTGTGTGTTTGCTGTTTTAAATACCGAAAATGTGAAAATAAAGCAAGTCACAACATGAGAAAGATCGACTGTACTAGTCATAACAAAGCAGGAGACAGTCTGGTCAGCATGCAGCAAAGGGGAATAACTCATATTTAGCCATTCTCATTTCTAAGCATGCCCAATGAGGAAGTTATCCTTCTTCCCATTGTAGTTTCTTTGATCATGCATGGAAGTTAAAAATGGTGCAGGAACTGAAGTCAGATCAACACATCAAAAAGATCAGTGCAATATATTTGTTTTCTTTCCCCTCCAGCATAATTCTGTTTTGATATATGCTTGATGTCTTCTGTTGTTTTTAAATTCATTGTCACTTCTAAATTGCATGCTTTATTGCAGAACGCTTGTGCATGATCTACCAAGAATGACAACTGCCTTTCGCCGGAGCTCAGAGGGCTTGTCGACCAATTCAGTAATTGAAAAGTAAGTTTTTGAGTAAGGCGATATAAAAAAATCAGCTTGCAAAGTCCCAGTACCTGAAAGATCACTTTCATTCATAGTTTTCGAGCAAAAATACTGCTTCGTTGCACAGAGAGGCTACTGTTTACAAATATTTTAGGTACATGCCTGCCACTACAATATTTCATGTGTTTTTTAGGATCATTGATAGCACATGTCATAGTTGAAAGACATGATAAGGATTCATGAAAGTGGTTTGTCAACACGTTCTATAACGACAAATGGAATAAAAAATTTAATATGTTCACATCCATTCATGTAAAGTGTAGTTTTGGGTTGTTGTCGTGTGTTGTTGGTTTTGATTGTGTGCATGCATCTACATCTTCAGTTTCACTCTTGGGTTGATTTCTGCTATATTTGTGTGTTGTTTTATTTATAATATTTTATTTTCTGTGTTTTAGGTGCAGATCTGGAAGAGAAACTTCTGCTTCTTCATGACTGCCTAGTTCCCTGAGGCAAGGTTGGGAATGCTGCCAAGGAGAAGGCGTGGGCCAGGTACTACTCTGCTTTTTCAACCCAGCATTCAGGCATTACTGAGTTGACAGTATCCCCTGCAGTTTCAGCCTGGATTGCCTTGAACATGTTTATACTGTTGGTGTCTTAAAGGCCTATGAAGAAAAACTAGGGAACCAGTAAGTGCATTAGAAATCAAAGAGGATGAAGAGGACAATGCAAAGTATGTTGGAGGATGTGTTGCCAAAAAGCTAAAACAGAGAGTTTGGTGTCTCCAAAAGAGTGCGTACAGAGATGAGAAATTGCAGTGTTTGGAAGCCCTGACTTGCGCACCTGAATCCTACAGTGAAAAGAGTGAAAACACCCCTGACATGACAAGCATGCTGAACAAGGGCAAACTGACCTTTGTCAAGCCCAATGTATTGCAGATGTGTCTGTCCATGCAACACAAAGCAGAAATCTTAAACAGAATGAGGCAAAGCGTTGATGATATCAAATAACCAAAGGGAAGTAATTGCTCTTTATTCATACGACATGACCGTGTAATAGAGTAAGCGAGAGTTGTACAAAACCTTTTCTCCTGGCACCTGAGAGAATAACAAGCATTGAAATATACAAGCGACTTTCATCCTCTCGTGCCAGGAGAAAAGGTTCCGTACAACTCTCGCTTAATCTATTACACATGTCGTATGCATAAAGAGCGATTACTTTACTTCCCTTTGGTGATTTGATGTCCATGGAACATATTTTCTGGGAAACCTGTGCATCAACACACAGGCAAAAGCAGATGACTTTATTGAACCATGCAGGAACAGTGATGCTGTTCCGGTGTGTTTTTATGACACTTTGTATTCATTTGATCTTTCACAAGCTGTTCAAGAAGACACTTTGCAAAATGTTCTGTTTTTTTTTTAAATAAGACTCCACCACAAACTGAAGACAATGATGGACAAAATGAAATGTACATGGAAAGAAAAGACTGAGGAAAAAGCTGAAAACATGCAATGTTGGACAAAATGAAATGCACATGGAAAGAAAGGAGTTTGAGGAAAAAGCTGAAAACATACAATGTTGAGAACAATCAGGAAGGATCTCTGTAGTGTGTTGTGTATGATCTTTCTTCATGCAGTACAAACTATCCCATCTGATCAAGTGCATGTACATTGAATTTGAACTTCTTGATTGTTGTCTTAGGTGTCGATTTTTTGTGTTAAAATCTGCTGTCGTTAAAATGTACTTCTCTTCCTATTTGGTTCAGTATTGTATCACATGGCTTGTTCAGTGCCTGTTCTGTATTTTCATGAGTCCATGTAAATTTAAGTCTGCAACATGAAAAATTTAAACATATTCATTTTGCTATGGTTCAAACCTAATTCCTTTATGTACTTGTTCAAAATATAATTTTGACAGCGATATATTTTGCAAACAGTTTTCATTTCAAAATCAATTGTCAGCCACTTGATAAATGTCTTGCATCGATGCGTCTGATTGTTTTTATGTTGACCACTATGTACACCGGAATTTGCTTTGCTTTCCTAATAGAACATGTTCAGTCGCATACCAGCAACACTTTGTTATAACCTTGAATGGTTGAAAACAACGTTAAACACCAAATAAAGAAAGAAAGAAAGAAAGCAACACTTTGTTAACGTTTGAATGGAATTGGAAGTTGTATGAACTCAAATAGAGCATATGTATCTTTGGTCACAGTGACACACACCATACAGTGACAATTAATGCAGGGCCGGACTAGGGCTACGGGGGGGGGGGGTTATGCAACCCCCCCTCCCCAACCTAAACATGTACCTCACTTATTTAAAAAAAATGTATTATTGTTTATTTTATGCCGTTTCATGCAAGGAGCGACCATTTTCCTATCTCAGAATATGACCTACCCTTCCCCTGACCCCCACAAGGGGCAGAGGAACATCCCCCTGGACCACCACTGGCAACCCCCCCCCCCCCCCTCCTCTTTGCTTAGTCCGGCCCTGTAATGTACCAACATTCACTATCTCACTCAGTCTCAATTCGCACAATTTGACACAAGAAAGATTCCTATTCATACACATGCATATATTTAATCAATGAAGTAGATACATTCTCAAACAAAGTTTCAACATGTTGCACCCAAATTAAAGCATAAATTCTTGTGACATTTAATTTAATTAATTAATTAACGGGAATTAATCAATGCTTTAATTTGGGAGTTTGAAATTTGTTGCAATAATTTCTTGGTCAAGTTTATTTACATTCTCTGCTAAAGAGCTTTACAGTCAAATCCAATTTTCCACACCTAACCTATAAAACACAACATTCCAAATGGAAAAAAAAAAAAATCATTCTCTTGGCTCAGAATTGGTGTTGATTAATTGTAACACAAAGCGATTTACTGAAAATGTTACTTGTCACTCACTTCAACACTGTCGCCAAGCCAGTCTAAACTGCAGCACGCTGCTTCAGGAGGGACTTTTTCCTTTACACTTTAAATCCAAACACCATCGGCTGCGTAGAAAAATCACTGAAAATGCTGACTCAAAGTCAAACCTTAACCAAGCTGGCCTCCAGGCTCCAGCACAACAACCTTAACCACCTGGTTCCCCTCGTTCTTCGCGAGGCACCATGACTCGGGAAGCTGCTGTACATCACGACACAGTTCTTCAAAGTTGTAGTTGCAACAACCTCTGGCAATTCTGGTGCGGGACGGAATGTCTGAAAAAAAGCAGAACAATAAACCCTTAGTAAAACTAAATTTCTAGAGAAATAAGTCTAACTGTCCATACAAATAGCTGGATGATAGCTATTAATGGCAGTTGATAGACGTTTGAAGTTGAACGATTTGGTGGAGAATAGGTCGACAAGCTCTCTGAGCTCCGGTGAAAGGCAGTTGAAAGGCAGAAAGAACAAGCGTTCTGCAATAAAGCATGCAATTTAGAAGTGACAATGAATTTAAAAACAACAGAAGACATCAAGCATATAGACTATATGCAAGAGGGGAGAGAAAACAAATATATTGCACTGATCTTTTTGATGTGTTGATCTGACTTCAGTTCCTGCACCATTTTTAACTTCCATGCATCATAGACCTATCAATGGTTCAGTTATAATATATCACTTATCGGTTATTTCTTGAATATCTGTTGTTCCAGTTCTAAATTTTCATAGTCTTTTACATAGATCTGTCAATATTTTTACTTACTTTTGGCAATTCTTGGAGTTTCTTTTGTGGTGATGCTGTCATCTTTTCAGCGATTGAGATGTCGGTACTTTCCCCCTGAAAAAACAACAACCATGGAATAGAAAGGGTATCTATAAATCTACAGCCGAATTTCTAACACTCAGAAATTGTTCTGTTGCAAATTTGTCGGTTCGCTGAGCTAAAATAGTGGCCGATGTGAGCGAGAATTCTGCAGAAAAACGATCTGCTGATCAGCTTGAGTGCACAGCTTCGGATTTACCAGTGTGTCAGATGCTCTCGCGTTTCAAGTGTTAAAAACAAAAATAATGACGTGCCGTCCACAATCAATCTTTATTGTTGATTCACATGACTCATTTCAATCATCAGCAATGATCTTTTTGTATTGCTTTGTTTGCTTTTCACATACCTCAGCCACAAACTCCACCTCCCCTTCGAAATTCTCCTTCTTCTCCATGTGTTGAAAGACTGCACCGGAAGTAAAGTTACTGTCAAAATCGTCTTTTCCGCTTTCCGCTACTTGGTGAGCGCGCGCAACGAGTTGGCGATCCCGTCATAATACACATCTATGCACAGACACAGAGCTGTCTTGTCTGGCTGTCGCGGTAAAGGTTTGTCAGCAACCAATTTATGACTGGGACTACTGAGACAGTGAGAACCCCCGGACAAGTCCCACTATTGTGTTAGACGTGAAATCAGTCCTGTGGCTTGCTCTTCTCTCTATTATAAAGCCAACAATTCAAAACAACTGCACTTCTGTGAGTCGCACTTCGACAACAAACATTATACGTTAATTGGATCTGTGATCCAAACATGGCTTTTGGTCAATCGAGATGGAAGTTTATTCCACAAGCCCGTAGGGCGAGTGGAATAAACTGCCATCGAGATTGACCAAAAGCCATGTTTGGATCACAGATCCAATTAACATATATATCTCGACATTCACTGGTCTTAGGGTTTTTGTTTTCAAAGAAGAAAGAAACTTGCTTGAACACGGACCACTTCTCCGAGCAAAATCAACAAACCTAATCACTCGCATTCCACCTCAAGGTCTCGGCCAACCAAGACTATGGCATACTCGTAGCAAAGCCGCCGAATGGTACCGTAAACCAAGAATAGTGACGTAAGAGAATAGAATGTCGTCTTTTGATTTGGAACGTGACGTGTTTCAGAACTTCTTCTGGACAACTCGGATGGTCTTCTGCGTAGTGGTTGGCACGAGATTCTTTTTCTTCTTCGACAGTTCATCCTCCGATACTGTAGCAAAACGTTTCATCTTTTTTTCACTTTCGAGTATGCGGACGACTGAACTTGACCGCTAAAAAGTAGTCCTTTCGGTATTATTACGCCGAGTCTGAACATGAGGTCTGAACATTGTTTTTAGGCAGGATCTAGGTGAAAGCGAGGCTGTTCTTATCTCTGTGTACAGTCCAGAGAGAGATAAATACAGGTCGAGACATATGGTCTTAGATCTCCAACCTATGGCAGATGTGATTACTTGCAGATGGACTTATGCTCTCTTGTCATCTTGGTCAGATGAACGAACGTGGTTTTGCTGTCATAAAAGTGGTAATTCCAGCATGTTTTGCACTCCATTTTTTGTCAGAAGATGAGGTTCAAGTACGTAACCCCCCCCCCCTCCCCCAAACACACAAACACATACACAAACACACACACACACACACACACACACGCGCGCGCGCGCGCGCGCACACACACACACACACAAAACAACAGCGTATATGACTGCCGAAATGGCGAGGAAACCCCGACCAAACACACAAAATCCCACTCGTGCACGAGAGTACACGTGGGAGTTGCGGCCAATGAACGCAGAAAGAAAGAAGGAAGTAATTGCATAGAACACTTGTCAGCCTTTCACATCAAAACAATTCCGAGCTTGCCACGACAGCCTTCCGTCGATCAATCACAGGCAGGGCAACTCTCATAAGAATGCACAGTCAGCACTTTTGATTGATGAGGGCAATCACACGATGATAATCCTTGGATCGGACCGCTCAATCTCCAGTCGAGAAGAACATGTTGGTGTGAACATGTGAGTACTCAGCAAACACTCGATGAGACGCCGATGACTCTGAAAGGAGTGATTCTAAAAGCAATTTTTTCAAGCCGTTACCTTGATCATCACTAGTACGACTCCCGGTTTTCACAAAATTCTGCCGCACCAACCAAGTTAGTAAGACACAATCAACCAGCATAGGTAGGACCAGTAGCTTATTTTGTAACAGACATGTTCGATTTCACCAGGAAAATAGCGAAAATGACCTGTTAACGCCATCCACGTGACAGTTAACACCGAGCACAGCAGTAAAACTTGACAGTTCATGCATGTCCGCTGATTGTGAAGCTATATAAACATTATTATCATATTATGCAAATGTATTTGTGGATCAGAAGGCAGAATCAGGTAAAGGTAACTATCACAGGTATCACAGACGGTGAGTCATGTTGACATGAAGTTAAAGTACAAAAACTCGCTCAACGGGTGTCCCTTATATATAACGAGCAAACACTACTGGAGTTTAAAGCGGCGATACACGTACACGCATTCATCGCCGCTTTAAAGTCCAGTAGCTTTACTTGATCAATATTATCGATATCATGCAAGCAAAGCCAGTACTAGGGCTCGTAAAAGGTGGTGTAACTTAGTTTCTGATGTGGTTAGCTGGACAACTATTGAGAATCAGATCAGGTGATATACACATTTGATTACAATTCCCCCAACACAGCGCCTTTAACGACAAACACTGCATATTCCATGAAACGTCCAATTATACGTACAGTAGTATATTTTTGGTTTCAAATCTTAATTCAGACACTAAAATCATGGCACAGCAAAAATAATGTTATATTCTGGAGTAAAAAGAAAACGCCGTCTTAATTGCTAAAAGTAAGCATAGCATAAACAAATAAATACAACTACATACATCACTAAATAATTGAATCAATGAATAAATAAATGAATAACAAAATAAATAAACAAAACTATCAGGTAAGTTAATACACGGTAAATGAATAAAAAACAAATAAATAATTTAAAAAAATTAACCCCAAAAAAGGACAGTCAAAATTGACTGAAGCGGTGAAGCATCTTTAACCAACCTCTACCCAAGTCGCCTGAAAACCGACACTTTTCACCCCCGTCTCCTTCTAGTCTCTCGTCCCCCCCCCCCCCCCCCCATATATATATTTTATTATACTTGTATTCCTCAGACTGATGATTCACCCTTGTGTTCGCCATTCAGCAGACACAATAAATGTTGGCTCACTCTCTCTTCGTCTATACACGATATCTCCCTAAGGATAATGTTATTTTTTTTTGGTTTTTTTAAACGCCATACTGCTGCACCAGTATGACATGATGATTCACTTCTTTAACCACGCTTCGTCGAGTTAAATGGTACCGTCCTTACGTGCACGAGATCGTACAGGAAATGCGACAGGAAAGGTTCGAATGAAAGAAAGACATAATAAGCCTACAGACAGGCAGACTGGCAGACTGACAGACAGGCAGAAGTATACAAACAGACAGACAGACAGATAGACATAGAACAATATATGCACACCAAATTCACTCTCGAATAATTATGCCGGCAGAACTTTACCGAGGAAATGTCAAAACGGCAGAGTCATCGTTTAAAATGTTCTGGTGCGTCAATAACAAGACTGCAAATCGGGCCGCCTTCAATTAAAAATGTCCGTCGCGATATAACCTTGAATGGTTGAAAACGACGTTAAACACCAAATAAAGAAAGAAAGAATTAAAAGTGTATGGCCGAGAAAAAAACTCAACCTAGTTCACTTTTTGCAGTTCTGTTGTGTCAGATGCAACAACGAACTCAAAAGGTTTTCTAAATAAAAGTTCGATCAAAGCAACTCAATTCTTCACCACACGCCGTACATACAGTGTTAGCTTACACAACGTCGTTAACACGCCTCTAAGGCCAAAAAAAAAAGAAGTTGTATGTTTCTGGTCACCCGACCCTACCTAGTTTTTTTCCCGCCGACCCTAGACTTTTTTTATTGCATTTTTTTTAAAAAAAGCAAAAAAACAGCGTCAAAACGAAAGTAACAGACGGCAGACGACACATGGGGGATAACCCCGCATCCCTTTTGTCTCCTTTGTTTTGTAATGTGTTGTCTTTCTCTTTGTATAGTAAGTCCAGTCTCTTTGCGTCACTGTATAGTTATTTTCTACCCTGACCACAAAACAAAACAAAACAAAAATAAATCCCTACCTACCTACCCTATTTTTTTGTAGCCATGTTACCGGAGGAAACATACAACTTTTTTTTGTGTGCCTAAAGTCTAAATACCAAGCCGATAAATAAGCCCTCGAGCCATTCAAACTCTTGAAAAGAATGCGTTCCTGAGCAATGCTGATGACTTCATCAGGCTAAACATATTACTTCCTATGAATACAGCTTACACAAAAGCTTTGAAAAACTGCGGGCGTCATATGTTTCTTAGCATGCACAAACAGACACATAAAAGGGCTAAGAAGAAGAAGAAAAAGAAGAAGAACAACAAGTCGCGTAAGGCGAAATTACAACATTTAGTCAAGCTGTCGAAGTAACAGAATGAAACTGAACTCACTGCATTTTTACAGCAAGAGCGTATACTCGTAGCATCGTCACTCCACCGCTCATGGCAAAGGCAGTGGCCAGTGAAATTGACAAGAAGAGCGGTTTAGTAGTTGCGCTGAGAAGGTTAGCACGCTTTTCTGTATCTCCCTTCGTTTTAACTTCCTGAGCGTGTTTTTAATCCAAACATATCATATCTATATGTTTTTGGAATCAGGAACCGACAAGGAATAAGATGAAAGTGTTTTTAAATTGATTTCGACAATTTAATTTTGATAATAATTTTTATATTTTTAATTTTCAGAGCTTGTTTTTAATTCAAATATAACATATTTATATGTTTTTGGAATCAGAAAATGATGGAGAATAAGATGATCGTAAATTTGAATCGTTTTATAAAAAAAATATTTTTTTTACAATTTTCAGATTTTTAATGACCAAAGTCATTAATTAATTTTTAAGCCACCAAGCTGAAATGCAATACCGAAGTCCGGGCTTCGTCGAAGACTACTTGACGAAAATTTCAACCAATTTGGTTGAAAAATGAGAGCGTGACAGTGCCGCCTCAACTTTCACGAAAAACCGGATATGACGTCATCAAAGACATTTATCAAAGAAAAGAAAAAATCGTTCGGGGATATTAATCCCAGGAACTCTCATAGAAAATTTCATAGAGATCGGTCCAGTAGTTTGGTCTGAATCGCTCTACACACACGCACGCACGCACACACACACATACACCACGACCCTCGTTTCGATCGACATCCGCTTTTTTTTCTCCGGTATTGGCGATTCTTAACCGGTAAAATACCGGAAATTACCGGTAAACGCGATCCCTGTCTATGTTAAAACATTTAGTCAAAACTTGACTAAATGTAACAAGTCGCGTAAGGCGAAAATACAATATTTAGTCAAGTAGCTGTCGAACTCACAGAATGAAACTGAACGCAACGCAACGCAGCAAGACCGTATACTCGTAGCATCGTCACTCCACCGCCCGTGGCAAAGGCAGTGCACGTGGAATTGACAAGAAGAGCGGGGTATTCGTTGCGCTGAGAAGGATAGCACGCTTTTCTGTACCTCTCTTCGTTTTAACTTTCTGAGCGTGTTTTTAATCCAAACATATCATATCTATATATTTTTGGAATCAGGAACCGACAAGGAATAAGATGAAAGTGTTTTTAAATTGATTTCGAAAAAAAAAATTTGATAATAATTTTTATATATTTAATTTTTAGAGCTTGTTTTTAATCCGAATATAACATATTGATATGTTTTTGGAATCAGCAAATGATGGCGAATAAGATAAACGTAAATTTGGATCGTTTTATAAATTTTTATTTTTTTTTACAATTTTCAGATTTTTAATGACCAAAGTCATAAATTAATTTTTAAGCCACCAAGCTGAAATGCAATACCGAACCCCGGGCTTCGTCGAAGAGTACTTGACCAAAATTTCAACCAATTTGGTTGAAAAATGAGGGCGTGACAGTGCCGCCTCAACTTTCACGAAAAGCCGGATATGACGTCATCAAAGACATTTATCAAAAAAATGAAAAAAACGTTCGGGGATTTCATACCCAGGAACTCTCATGTCAAATTTCATAAAGATCGGTCCAGTAGTTTAGTCTGAATCGCTCTACACACACACACACACGCACACACACACACACATACACCACGACCCTCGTTTCGATTCCCCCTCGATGTTAAAATATTTAGTCAAAACTTGACTAAATATAAAAAGAAGAACAACAAGTCGCGTAAGGCGAAATTACAACATTTAGTCAAGCTGTCGAAGTAACAGAATGAAACTGAACTCACTGCATTTTTACAGCAAGAGCGTATACTCGTAGCATCGTCACTCCACCGCTCGATGCACAGGCAGTTTGTTTGTTTGTTCGTTCATGGGCTGAAACTCCCACGGCTTTTACGTGTATGACCGTTTTTACCCCGCCATTTAGGCAGCCATACGCCGCTTTCGGAGGAAGCATGCTGGGTATTTTCGTGTTTCTATAACCCACCGAACTCTGACATGGATTACAGGATCTTTTTCGTGCGCACTTGGTCTTGTGCTTGCGTGTACACACGGGGGTGTTCGGACACCGAGGAGAGTCTGCACACAAAGTTGACTCTGAGAAATAAATCTCTCGCCGAACGTGGGGACGAACTCACGCTGACAGCGGCCAACTGGATACAAATCCAGCGCGCTACCGACTGAGCTACATCCCCGCCCTTCACACAGGCAGTGAAATTGACAAGAAGAGCGGGGTAGTAGTTGCGCTGAGAAGGATAGCACGCTTTTCTTTATCTCTCTTCTATATGTTTTTGGAATCAGGAACCCACAAGGAATAAGATGAAATTGTTTTTAAATCGATTTCGGAAATTTTATTTTAATAATAATTTTTATATTTTTAATTTTCAGAGCTTGTTTTTAATCCGAATATAAAATATTTATATGTTTTTGGAATCAGAAAATGACGAAGAATAAGATGTTTTTGGATCGTTTAATAAAAAAATAATTTTAATTACAAGTTTTCGATTTTTAATGACCAAACTCACTCATTAGTTTTTAAGCCACCAAGCTAAAATGCGATACCAAACCCCGGCCTTGGTCGAAGATTGCTTTGCCAAAATTTCAATCAATTTAATTGAATAATGAGGGTGTGACAGTGCCGCCTCAACTTTTACAAAAAGCCGGATATGACGTTATCAAAGGTATTTATCGAAAAAAGGAAAAAAAACGTCCGGGGATATCATACCCATGAACTCTCATGTCAAATTTCATAAAGATCGGCCCAGTAGTTTAGTCTGAATCGCTCTACACACACACACGGACAGACAGACAGACAGACAGACAGACACACACACACACACACACACACACACACACACACACACACACACACACACACACACCACGACCCTCGTCTCGATTCCCCCCTCTATGTTAAAAAAAAGAGACAAAAGATGTTTTTCACAAGGGAGGTAGCAATCTGAAGTTTAAAACAGCAGGCTGTACACAAGGCTTAAAGCTATAGAGCAGGTTTTCCCAGCTAAGCATATCGTTGAATTCCTCTCTGACCATCGGATTTACTTAAATTCAAACCAATAGAACCACGTTTCAAGCTTTAAGCATATTATTTTCTTTAAGCAAACACACATATATACAGGACGACTTATATGCCGAAAAACATCCCCTGTTATGGCGGAGAAAAGACAAAGAGAATGTGGTCAGAAAGTGGAGAATTTTAAAATGAACCTCGTCCGATTCGAAGAATATCATTTCATCCCTGCCTTCCGCACTTCTAATGCTGGGGGGAGGGGGAGGGGGAGGGGGAGGGGGGGGGGAGGGGGAGGGGGAGGGGGGAGGAGGTGTGCGTTGTGGAGTTGCACTTTATTTCAAGACATGAATTAAGGGTTTCCGAATCTGATTTCTTTCTTTCTTTATTTAATGTTTAACGTCGTTTTCAACCATGAAGGTTATATCGCGACGAGGAAAAGGTGGGGGCGGGGGGATGGGATAGAGCCACTTGTTAATTGTTTCTTGTTCACAAAAGCACTAATCAAAAAATTGCTCCAGGGGCTTGCAACGTAGTACAATATATGACCTTACTGGGAGAATGCAAGTTTCCAGTACAAAGGACTTAACATTTCTTACATACTGCTTGACTAAAATCTTTACAAAAATTGACTATATTCTATACAAGAAACACTTAACAAGGGTAAAAGGAGAAACAGAATCCGTTAGTCGCCTCTTACGACATGCTGGGGAGCATCGGGTAAATTCTTCCCCCTAACCCGCGGGGGGTCCTACTGCTCACAGATACTACTACATGTACTCACTTCGCGGTTCTTCGCAAACCATTAACATAGTGCTTGGTTGTTACCATTTTATTGCATGAGCTCATTCGGCAACACATTGCAATTGAATTAAATTAAAATAAAACAAAACAACGAAGAGAACCTCTACGTTGAAACTCGACCACTCGGAAACATTCCACTCTCGATACAAGGGGAACAACTTCAATTCGAACCCTCTTCGCTGCAGCGCACTTACTGGCCTTACACCGTACAAACTGTTTCAAGTTATCGACTGCTGCTGGAAAGATCGGGAACAAGCAGCCCTCCTAAAGGCTGGGCATAAAGAATGTGCCAGTCGCAGAACTTTAACAGATTGTGACATTCGTAGTCACTTGCTGCTAATATTAGCTTAGGCTGTCACAATTTGTCGCAAAATCCGGTGTAGCAGTTTGTCACTGCAAATTCAGCGTGCAGTGTCGCCCAAAACATAGCGATAAACTGATGCCACACTCATTATCACCGGACAAAAACACACCTGTACCACGACGCAACAAGACATGTGCACAGAGGCAAGAAAGACAGGCGTTCACAGACAGACAAGAAATGTATGCGGCATGCCACGCACTGACAGACAGACAGATCGACAGACAAACACTGTATTAATTCATGCATGTATGCAAACGAACAGACACATATTCATTCCAACCAAAATCCTCACCCCATCCGAAAACACCCAATCTGCCTTGTGTGTAAAACAAACCACATGCATTCACTCAACCACCAAACTTACAGTTCAGAAAAAAACCACCCAAAACAAAGAACTGCACCCACCAACCCTATCTCAACCGCCACCAACAGTCACCCCCTCCCTCTCCCAACTCGCCACCAAATCTTACTTCTTGCCAGCCTGTTTCTCTTTTCTTGTGAAGCGAGTTGCATCTACTGCTCGTCATCTCCAGCCATCCATAACTCGGCGCTGCCGCTCACCTGGGCAAAGGTGCGCGAAGCGGAACTAGGTGCCACCCAACTGACCGGGAACAAGAAGCTGGGTCCGATTGGTGGCCGGAATCACGACAAATATCAATTTCAACCAATCCGAAAGAGTAGCTGCCTACCCCACCCATTTGTGTGCATGACAGTTTCCCGTGGCGCACCTCTGCCCTGCAGACTGTTGTAACAATGCTACATCATCTCAAACACTCGCCATGTTATCAGAACCCCCCCCCCCCCCCCCCCAGACACACACCCAACACACACACACACATACATACCCATACACACAAATCACCCACACCCACAAACACAACCCACCGGTGACCCCCTCCCAATTCACCACCAAATCTTACTTCTCGCCAGCCTGATTCTCTTTTCGTGTGAAGCGAGTTGCACCTACTGCTCCTCATCTCTCTCCAACCCCCCCCCCCCCCCCCCCCCCCCGCACACACACACCCACAATAAACACTCACCTCCAGCATCTTCCTCTCCTCCTCTGCAGCGAGTTGCAGCTGCTCCTCGAAAAGGTCCCAGTTCATGGCGGGCACGCTGGAGTCCATGGTGAACACCTCGAAGTCGCCCTCTACCGGCTGGGAGAACCGCCGCTCCAAGCCGGGGGACGATCTGGCCTCCTGGGCGAGGGTGGTGGGGGTGTGGGTACCGCCGTGGTGGCTGTTTCGCTTGGTGCTCCCCTCCCTCCCCTCCCTCCGCTGGGTTCTCAAAATACCGCGGCGTGCGGAGTGGTCCCTCATCACCACGGTGGCGGATTTGTCCCCCTTGGCGACGGAAGTTGCCGCGGATTTGTCTCCCTTGGCGGAAGTTGCCGCGGAGTTGTCCCCCTTGGCGGGAGAAGCAGACGCTTGGCTCTCTCCGTTAGCGGAAGCAGACGCTTGGCTCTCTGCTTTAGCGGAAGCAGGCTTCGCTGTTCTACCGCGCTCGGAAGAAGAGTCTTTCTCCATGGTTCCGTCTGTCGAGTCTAATTCTAAGCACTGGTCAGCTTCGGACAAGCTGCCGCGTTTGTCTGAAGAAGTATTAGGTTTGGCCAAGCCGCTCTGACTGAGGTGGAAGTCGAGAGGATTGGCGTCGGCGTTGACCCGCTTGAGCTCGGCGAACTCCTGAGCTAGGCTGAGGAAGTTGAGCTTGCGTATCCTTCGCTGGTACTCTCCCTCACACTCTCCAGTCCGTCTCTGGTAGGACGTCGCGTCACACACAGACCTCGTCAGCAAGGAGGAGGAGGAGGGGTGGGAAGGGGAGGAGCGGGAGGGGGAGAAGAAAGCCGAGGAGTTGGAAGAGGGGTAGGATTGGACGAGAGAGTCCGGGAGGAAGGGGGAGGTGTAGTTCCTGAGCTCCTCCCTGTCCACTAGCTCCAGGTCGCTCTCCAGATCCTTCAGGGGCCCACCGAGCTCCGAGTAGTCCGACACAACAGACTCGCACTCGCTGTCCGCCAGGTTTCTCGTCACTGCAGGCGGCAACGGTGGTACCCTCAGCTGTGAGCTTGACCTCGACCTCTCGCGACCTTGACCTTCGACCCTTTGGCTTTGACCTTCGTTCCTTTGACCTCGACCTTCAACCCCGTACCTGTCCTGGTTCTCTTCCGGCGTGGACAACGTCATGGTCCGAGTGCCGGCGGCGCTTTCTGTGTCGCTGTCCTCGCCGCTGTCGTCGTCATCGTCTGTGATGTGGATGTCGTCGAGGTTGATGATTCTGTCGATGGTGTGTTCGATGGTCGCCTCATCGTCTAGCGGTGGCTGGCGTGGCCTGAGGTGTCTGGGGTGCTTGTGGTGCGGTACGTTGCTGGCATGTTGTGGTGTGGGTGTGTGTGTGGGTGTGTTGGTGCACTGTGACTTTCTGTCTCGGTAGGCTCGCCACGCTCGCTGAATTCTGCAACATACACAACAACCAAAGGATAAAATAAGTCAGGGAAGAAAGCGCTGCACAAAATGTACAAAACAAAAGAGGCAGGCCGATTCCATTGTTCACTGATCATTAAAGGCATTTCCAGTGAAGCATTGCAGGCAGACCTCGGCTGAGGTACAGCAAGTGCTCCTTTATCTTCAATCTTTATTTCAAATTGGCCATAAAACTTTTTTTTGTAAAAGGTGGGTGCAGCTGCTCAAATTGTACCTGTGACTGACTGTCGGTGCCTTTATTCTCTTTCTTTTTTCTCTGCTGCTTCTTCGTCTTCTTTTTTGTCCTACTTATTCTGTGTGCTTTCGTGTGTGTGTTTTTTGGTTGGGTTTTATTTTGTAATTTTTTGTTTTAGTTATGCACTTTTTCTTTTTCTTCTTCTTTTTCTTTGGGTCTGTGTGTGTTGAAAAAAAAAGTTTTACAGTACATTTTAACAACTCATTTATTGTTTTGTTCCCTGCCACAACTGCTTGATTTGTGTGACTGTAATGTTTGGCCGATCAATTGCACAGAACACAGTAAGACACAATTAATATCTGATAGGATCTTCCGCCAAATGCTGCCCCCACCCCCTTTCTCTCTTCACGCACCACTGCGTCTTTCCTTGACGCTTCAAGTCACCGTTTGACATCACCTTTAGCGACACATAAAGATTGGACCCGAGGGTACAGTTTCGATCGCCTTGAGCTGGGAAAACCCACGCAGTGATCGACAACCCATCCTAGCTACTGAACGCATACACTATGCATGCGTACGTGGGACACACAGGTCGTAAAGAATCGAATAAACTGCACTCTGCTGTTCTGTTTTCTGTCCCTTGTCTCGCATTGTGTCTGCAGGGTATTGATCATCTAGCTCTGCGTTTTCTCTCTGGCAGTGGCAGTAGTGCTTACGAACGCAGTATTGTTTCCCTTTCTTGTCTTCTCTCTCTGTCTGTCTCTGTCTCTCTGTCTGTCTCTCTCTCTCTGTCTGTCTCTCTCTCTCTCTCTCTCTCTCTCTCTCGGTGCACCCTCTGTCTCTGTCTCTCTCTCTCTCTCGGTGCACCCTCTGACAGTCTCTGTCTCTGTCTCTCTCCCCCCTCCCGCCCTTACTATTTACACATTTGTGTGTTTGTTTCGTTGTTTGAAGAGGAATTAGTTCAAATACTTCATTTCTGACGATGATCCATCAGTTCCTTATCTTAATTATGATATAGGACAATAAAACACGAACAGAGATGTGTGAAAAACACTCCAATAGCCAGTAATGTTCTCTCACACTCTCTCTCTCTCTCTTTCTCTCTCCCCCCCCCCTCTCTTTCTATTTCAACGATAAGACTGCAAAAAACTTTTTGCTCCCAATCCTATTGAGCTCAACAGAACGTCTTCATTAATAATAAATAGTGGGTTTCAAGTTATGTGAAGTCAAAGTCAAGCCTTCCAACAGACTGACAAGAAGCATGTGCTAGCTATTGAACATGTTTTGGTTTCAAGACACCACAGGTCCAATTTGCATCAGCCAAATAGACAAGGGCAGAGCCATGTCATGCCAACGGAAGACGCCATTAGGGGAAAAAATTGATCCCAGAATTCCCCGGCACACGCATTGCCCGGTGTCAAGGGAAACACGACCCTACATCAAAAGAGTCGCGGTGGCGCTGTTATCTTGTCTTGTATGCTGACTTGGTTTGTTTTGATCTCCACTAGAGTGTTGCATTTTATTTGTTTTGATCTCCACTAGAGTGTTGCATTTTATTGTCATTGATTTTCTGACTTTCTTTGAAGAGGTGGAAGTCGTAAATGTGGCGATGGTGTAAAATAATGTTGCCGTTGAGACAATGAGGTAGGTTGTGGAGTAGCCTATAGTCTGCGCGAGAAGTGATAAGTTTAATGTGATGCAATAAAGTGTCGTTACTACTTGGAGAACTGCAAAGCTTGTTTGCCATTAACATCTTACAAATAAGCACACTCACCAGCGCACACAAGTACATGTGCATAAATAGGGACACGAAGACTGCTGTTTGCAGCGTGTTTTAGTGGGTTGTTTTTTTCTTTAGTATTTAGTTCTCTAGCTCAAATAGCTCTCCTCTCGCTAAACAGGTACTCATTATACGGAAATTGTTACAACAGCAATTGCCAGAAATGAATTAAGTGACCTTTTTTTACATTTAGTCAAGTTTTGACTAAATGTTTTAACATAGAGGGGGAATCGAGACGAGGGTCATGGTGTATGTGTGTGTGTGTGTGTGTGTGTGTGTGTGTGTGTGTGTGTGTGTGTGTGTGTGTGTGTGTGTGTGTGAGTGTGTGTCTGTCTGTCTGTGTGTGTGTGTAGAGCTATTCAGACTAAACAACTGGACCGATCTTTATGAAATTTGACATGAGAGTTCCTGGGAATGATATCCCCGGACGTTTTTTTTTCTTTTTTCGATAAATGTCTTTGATGACGTCATATCCGGCTTTTTGTAAAAGTTGAGGCGGCACTGTCACACCCTCATTTTTCAATCAAATTGATTGAAATTTTGGCCAAGCAATCTTCGACGAAGGCCGGACTTCGGTATTGCATTTCAGTTTGGTGGCTTAAAAATTAATTGATGACTTTAGTCATTAAAAATCTGAAAATTGTAAAAAAAAAATATTTTTTATTAAACGATCCGAATTTACGTTCATCTTATTCTTCATCATTTTCTGATTCCAAAAACATATAAATATGTTATATTTGGATTAAAAACAACCTCTGAAAATTAAAAATATAAAAATTATGATCAAAATTAAATTTCCGAAATCGTTTTAAAAACTATTTCATCTTATTCCTTGTCGGTTCCTGATTCCAAAAACATATAGATATGATATGTTTGAATTAAAAACACGCTCAGAAAGTTAAAACGAAGAGAGGTACAGTAAAGCGTGCTATGAAGCACAGCGCAACCGCTACCGCGCCAAACAGGCTCGTCACCTTCACTGCCTTTTGCACTAGCGGCGGACTACGATCAGTTTCATTCTGTGAGTTCCACAGCTTGACTAAATGTAGTAATTTCGCCTTACGCGACTTGTTTACCCTTACGATGCGAGTTCTTACAGTACGATGCAATACAATACAATACAATACAACACAAGATTATACCATACCATACCATACAACACAACACAATACAATTCAGTATTATCTGAATGTGGTACATACACTACAGAAATGTGTTAACTTCAAGAATCAAGTCTCACTGCATCACTTGACAAGAAAAATGTTCATTCAAAATGAACAGCGTCGATGCAATGTCCACCAAAGATTTATTTTGGGAAGTGTTAAAGGTTAGGGTCAAAAGTTAATGAATTGCATGTTGTGCTGGATATATAAATTGTTTATTTCAGTCAATGCTTGATTCATAAGTACATTTTTCAGCATGGTGCATCTACAGGAGGGTGCTCCAACAATGATGCATAGTGCCAACATTTAGCGCAAACTTTTCACAACAGTGCATTATTACCACAAAGCGCATACAGCGATTATATAGTAGCAAGTTGCACTAAACATTTGAACAAAATGCATTTTGTTCAAATGTTAACAGCACAGCACCAAGTTTTGCATAAGTGCACAACAGCACTGACCATTTCACAAAAGTGCATAAGAGCTGTGACAATTTTACAAAAGTGCATTGACCATTTCAGGCAGATGGCTAACATGCAGATTTCGCTTTTGTCTGTCTTTCTTTGAAAAGTAGGCATGTTCAAGATCGATGAAGTCATGAGCAATTGGGTTAGATGACAGAAAAGATTCAAAAACGTCAGATTCAGTTAGATGACAGAAAAGATTCAAAAACGTCAGATTCAGTGTTTTGGGCACTGTTGAACAGGAACATTCTCTCCTGTTCAACAAATGGGTTCAATTCAAAAGCAACATTGTCACAGATAGGCTAGTGTTACATTTCTGTAAAGTTTCAAAAACATCTTCCATGTTTTGGTTACTGTTGAACAGAGGCATATTTTCCTGTTCAAAAAAGTCTGACACAAATTGTCGTAGTTGTGGGTTAAGGTTCGATCTATACTGTCCTTCAAACGAGTCGTAGAACCGTCATTGTCACAGATAGTGTTACATTTCTGTTTTACATTCAAACGAGTCGTAGAAGTAGTAGTACATTTGCGTTTGGTTGTTTTTTCTTTTAGATTCCTGTCACTCATACTAGCAGTATTGATTGAGGTACATAAATCTGTTGATGTACAGGGATGACTTGTTTGTAATGAATCCTTGTTTCCTCCACATTGAGTTTGCATTGCAGTTGGACAGAAATGAACAGGTGTTAATTGATAAACACATTGATAATGGCTTTTGAGAAAATCAATCAATTCTGCAAAGGAATTAACTTGATGACATCAAAACTGCAGCGCCATTTGAAGAATGGTTACCATTTCTGTTTCTTTGATGGGAATCAAACAAATAAAAACATTGACTATCCAAGTTACCATGAATGGCAATAGTTGACTCCTGAAAAGTAGCAAGGATATAATTTGAGACGATAAACGCCTGATGCAATCCCTCCTCAAGGTCAGTCAACTCAAAACCTTCATCATTCGCAACATCAGTAGGCAACACAGCGGGATTCGTATGTCCAGAAATCATGTCGAAAAAATATTACATTTCAAAAGCATGTCCAACCACAGTTGTTGGCAAGTGTTCGTGTCCGAAGTAGCCTTCAGTGTGTGTATATGTATTCATGTGACAGAGAACGTGACCTCATTGTTCAATCCTCTCTCTCTCTTCTTTCTCATTCGAACGCACACACGCAAGAACGTAGCCTACGCACGCATGCACGCGCACGCACACACACACACACACCCCGCTGACGCACACGGCAAACCACGCACACACACACTGACTGTCGGCAAGCATCTCTTTTTGTTTTCTTTACCTTTGTTTATTGTGTTTTCGATATTTGTGTTTATTTTTTGCTTGACTTATCTGTTTTATTTTAATGTTTGCTATCCACATCGTGTGATAAATGTTTCTTCTCAGTCTCCGAGTCAGTTTAGTTTCTGCACGCCGCTTTGGTACTCCTTGTTTTTCTAACTGGTGTATTGTGCGCGACTGATTTGCGGATTTATTTTTATTCCTTTCATATGCAGTTGAAGTGTTGTTGGTGTTATTGTCTGTATATGCTATGTTGCGTCTGTGTATGCCTACAAGAATTTTGGGTGTAATGTGCCTGTGGTCTGCTCGCAGTCGAGCACAGAAAACATGGCGGCGCCCTGTGGCAAATTCGTGGAAAGTCTTTCCCGACCGCAGATACCAGCGTCGTCCGCGACGCTGGAATAAGCAGAGTAGTATACACGGGTCAACAGTATTGGTTACCAGCCAGTAACCATAGCAACGGGTACTCACGTGATGACTTTACAGATATGGTGTCTGTCTCTGTTTCGCCTCACCGTCTGTCCCTCGTCTAGCAACACCTCCAACTTGTGACTGAAAAACACAGAACACAAAGTATTGGTCAGTACTGATAGAGAAATCAACATTTGACTATTATTTTCTACTTCTTTTCGTTTGAGAGAAACAGAGAGAGAGAGAGAGAAACAGAGAGAGAGAAACAGAGAGAGAGAGAGAGAGAGAGAGAGAGAGAGAGAGAGAGATACAGATGGAGAGACAGAGACAGAGAGAGAGAGACAGATACAGAGAGAGAGAGAGAGAGAGAGAGAGAGTGACAGAGAGAGGCAGACAGACAAGACAGACAGAGAGAGAGAGAGAGACAGAGACAGAGAGACAGACAGACAGAGAGAGGGAGAGACAGGGAGAGACACAGAGAGAGACACAGAGAGACACAGAGAGAGTTATGGAGACACACAAACAGACCGCACAGAGCCAGAGACAGAGAGAAACACAATTTATCTCTCAGCCATCAATCCACAGAAAAAAGCTACCATGTACCAATAAACAGCAAGGTAATCTTGGCACACGCTGAAAACATTTTTTTCTCTCAAGAAAACCGGACCACGTGCATGAAGTCAATGAAACCGTTCGGTCACAGAGAACGTGTTTTTGATCAAAACATGACTTTCCCCAAATAGCTTCAGACACAAAACCTGTATCGGAGGAATCTCTTTCACTCTCGAGACAGCAGGGAAAAAGGTCTGGGTCTCGGAGAGTGTGGTATGTTTGAAATCCACGCCGCTAAGATAAAGCATTGATGACGTCCGTGATAACGTTGATGCCAAAAATATTCATCTCCCCCGCAAACACACCAGTCTGTTAGGTGTATGTGTGTGTCCTTGACTTCCCCCATCACCCTTTCCCGCCCCTATCACTCACGGACGCTGAGACAGAATGAGTCGCTAGCACAAGCGCGGACGTACACACGCCCACGCACACATATACGAACGCACGCACGCACGCACACACACATGCACATGTATACGCCCGCACACACACACACACATACCCACACTCACACACACACAACCTACACACATACGGGTACTCTCTCTCTCTCTCTCTCTCTCTCTCTCTCTCTCTCTCTCTCTCTCTCTCTCTCTCTCTCTCTCTCTCTCTCTCTCTCTCCTTATCGATTACATCCAAATGATCCCCGACAAGAACTGAATGAACTTCAACAACATCGCCTTTAAAAAATAAAAAGAGCTGTATCCTTCAAATCAATACTCAACACTTCACGAACTGCGGTGTCTTTCAGAGGGCAACACGCTCTCACCAATCAGTCATTCAAGCATGACTGCCAGCAAGAACAAACGTGCCGACACTGACAGCCACTGACACTGACAGTTACGACCTATTGGGCTGCTGCATGCACTATCAACTCTGCTGCAAGCACTATTAACTCTGCTGCAAGCTGCTGCATGCACTATCAACTCTGCTGCAAGCACTATTAACTCTGCTGCAAGCACTATAAACTTTGATGCACAGCACGTTTGACAGCTGCACATGCGGCTAACGGTTTGCCGCAAGCGGCAGACAACTGGAGTGCAGCTGTGTCGTGAGAGAAAATAATCTTGGAATGTTTTCCCTCTGTGGGGATCGATGAACGAAATAATGATACCGAATATACAGAGGATTTTGAAGGGTGAGTTCTAGAGCTAGTTAAAACTTATAAGGCAGTATTATCGCTGTGGTGAGAACACCGGACACTCCCCCGTTCTCTCCGTCTCTCCCTCTCTTTCCACACACACACACACACACACACACACACACACACGCACGCACACACACGCACGCACACACACAAACGCACACACAAACACACACGCACGCACACACATACACATACACATACACTGCACACAAACACACACGTACATGCTCGCAGGAACGTATACACATGCACACACAAAGCTTATCTACTGACCCTACCCCAGTTCCTCCCATCACCAAAACATACATGTTACAGAGAGACAGAGAGAAAGAGAGAGAGAGAGAGAGAGAGAGAGAGAGAGAGAGAGACAGACAGACAGACAGACAGACAGACAGACAGACAGACAGAGAGAGAGAGAGAGAGAGAGAGAGAGAGAGAGAGAGAGAGAGAGAGAGAGAGAGAGAGAGAGAGAGCTGCCGACGCTTCCCCGTCTGTCGCAGTCAATAGTCAACATATATATGCTCTAAACGTTAACCTGTTTATTCACATACACTTGCGTGACATAATCATCGTTCATCGCGACGTCTCTTTGGTACACTGAATCCTATTAACGCTCCATTAACACTCAATCAATTAAAGCAACCATTTGGGACTCGATGGGAGTAGACGCTACATCGTAGTGGATCAGTTTCACGTTCAGATCAATTGTACATGTACATGTATCTTCTTGGACTACTGTAGGCCTACCTACACTGAGTCCACCACAGTCTGCACGCACATGCAGCTATCGGGAGGACGTTAGCCAGACGTCGGCCAAAATTAACTATGTTTCTCCGCAAATCTCAAGCGGTACAATTATCTTGAGGGAAAAAAGCATGTCAAGATCGTGCAACTGAAGCTGATTTGTGATGTAATTCGATCGATTTTTACCCCAAATTCGATTTATTCGAAAACGCACCGAGCGGTCACGTTCCTTGAATAAGAAAAGAAATATTTTGCGTTGAACTACTTTCAAAGTCAAAATACCAGTTCTCATCACAAATTAGACTCCAAGGGGGGAGTACTAGGTCCAAAGTTCGATCAGCAGCTATTTGGAGGGGAGGGGAATAGTCATGCAGTATTAAGTTTGTGTGAGATAAACAAAGCCCGGCTGGCTGACGTCCTCCCTTTTAACTGCAAGTGTCCACCACATTGTGCACGCAGGCTATGCTCAAAGCTGACCAGCTGGAACAAGCATCGAGCAATAGATCAGTGTCGGCCTACATCAAGGGACTCAGTCAAGCGTGACAAATGACCGATGCTTGACAGGGTCCCCTTCATTATGCAAGCAGCCAGTCGAGCGAGCCCGATCGCCGAGGCTAACATCCGACCGTGACACGCCAGAGTGATCAAGTTGCTGCTAGCCTGCGCAGTTAAATACACTGCCCATTTTTCAGGTAATTATCGTCAGCAGACTGAAAATCGCTAGGCTTTTGTAATTAGGGCAAGGCCTGTTACTATAGTATCCGTATTGCAGAAAGAAATAGAAAGCCAGCATAGGCACGTACCTGCAAGGCCACATGCGGTAGAACGAGAGAGAGAGAGAGAGAGAGAGAGAGAGAGAGAGAGAGAGAGAGAGAGAGAGAGAGAGAGAGAGAGAGAGAGAGAGACTTAGACTTAGAACATTTTATTGACATAAAGGGTAAACATTTTAAGCCAAGGGCCTAATCTTACAACGTGCCCTTTACATTCACACTAACACATCCGCACGCATATAAACAACATAATATAATGAATTCATATAGGCATAACATGTAAATGTACAGTAAATAAGCATAAGCACCACGGCCACACGAAACACAAAATCGAGAGAGAGAGAGAGAGAGAGAGAGAGAGAGAGAGAGAGAGAGAGAGAGAGAGAGAGAGAGAGAGACAGAGAGAGACAGAAACAGGTAGGCAGAGAGAGAGAGACAGACAGACAGACAGACAGACAGAGAGAAAGAGAGAGAGAGAGGGAGAGACAGACAGACAGACAAACAGAGACACACACACTGAGAGACAGACATACACTGAGAGACACACACACGAACAGACAGACAAACACAAACACCTCAGTATAAATATCTCTCCGACTGACATGGATCAAAGCATCTGTAGTTTTTTTAATCGCCGTTCCAGGTATCCGTTTCTCCTTCAAGCATGCGTGCACACCGCTCTCAGTTGTCTGAGCATCGGTTCCTCAGAACGATGTTACGTGTATCCAAGTGTTTTCCAGCGAGAAAAACAAAATGTTGGCACAACAGGGAATCGCACTTTCACAAATACACCCAAAATGGTACAGTGTTGCACCAAGTTTTGCACTTTTGCAGAAGACGAAAAGATAATATCTCCAGCATGAAATAAACACTATATCCACTGGTTCACTTCAAAACACACAAAATGTTAACAACAGAATACACATGTATACACCATCATAACAAATTACCCAAACGACTTGCACATGCTGAAACTGTCGAGAAAGACTAATAATCATTCAAAACGCCCAAAACCCAAGCTTTTCCCAAAAGACTATCATTCCATGTAACTTGTGAGCATGTAGAACCTTTTTAAACAGAATTATTATCCGCTCTGACACTTTTCAAAATACTATGATATCCACGCAGACACTTTTTGTAAAGACTGTCATTATCTACACAGAAAATGTCGAGAAAGACTACCATTTTCTAATGACTGGAACTGCTGGAAAAAGACACTAACATCCATGGTGAAACAGACTACCGTTACTGACCCTCTTCGCTACGACTCCACAAACACCAGTGTGTGAGAACAATGCAGGCCACGCTGCCGGTGACTGGAGGAAAGTGATGTGACAGAGCTACACCATGTATTTATGGGTTACCTCCGCCTAACTGTGTCATTGTTTACACACACATAATCATACACACAGACACGCGCGCCGCTGTGCCTGACTCATACACACCTGGAAGTCGTTAGTATAATGGGGGGGGGGGGGGAATGCGTTACCTACAGTGTGTGTGTGTGTGTGTGTGTGTGTGTGTGTGTCTGTGTCTGTCTGTGTGTGTGTGTGTGTGTGTGTGTGTGTGTGTCTGTCTGTGTGTGTGTGTGTGTGTGTGTGTCTGTCTGTCTGTCTGTGTGTGTGTGTGTGTGTGTGTGTGTCTGTCTGTCAGTGTGTGTGTGTGTGTGTGTCTGTGTGTGTGTGTGTGTCTGTCTGTCTGTCTGTCTGTCTGTGTGTGTGTGTGTGTGTGTCTGTCTCTGTGTGTGTGTGTGTGTCTGTCTGTGTGTGTGTGTGTGTGTGTGTGTGTCTGTCTGTCAGTGTGTGTGTGTGTGTGTGTGTCTGTGTGTGTGTGTGTGTCTGTCTGTCTGTGTATGTGTGTGTGTGTGTGTGTGTGTGTGTGTGTGTGTGTGTGTGTGTGTGTCTGTGTGTGTCTGTGTGTGTGTGTGTCTGTGTGTGTCTGTGTGTGTCTGTGTGTGTGTCTGTGTGTCTGTCTCTTTTTCTTCTTTTCTTTTTTTCTCTTCTCTCATTTATATACCTTTTCATGTGATTTCCTTTGGCTTGTTTGTTGTTTGTTTGTTTGTTTGTTTGTTTGTTAGTCGTGTGTGCATTTTTTTTCTCTCTTCTTTATTGTGATCTTTCTAACTTTCTCCGCATTAATTTTTTTCCATTTTATATTGGTTGCATTTAGCATTTTTCATCTATCAACTCGTTCCATGTGTATGCTTCTTTACCCACTATTGACGGACTGTGTGATGATATCTTCTGCTATGGTCTGTTGAGACAGTGATTTTGATATCACTGTCGAAACAGACCAATGGCAGAAGATATCATCACACAGTCAGTCAATGTTAGATATATTGCTAATTCTCTGGACATTTTGTATTTTCTGTAAAGAAATTACAAAAGTATTTGTCTCAGTTTTGGCTGTTCCATATTCCTCCCTCTGATTATTATTTCTTTTTGTTCACTCTTTTCTTGTACTTTTCAGTATTTTAAAATGTCTTTCCTTTCAAAAAGTCTTTAGTCACTTGCTCAACTAAATTCTGGGATAATTACATTTTCATATATATTTGTTTGTTTTTAAATTTAGGTGTTTTTGTTTTTGAAGTGGGCAATAAAGAGGTCGTCGACATCAAAACACACACTGGCACAAGCACGCACGCACGCACGTACACACAAACACCCACATACACACACACTGCACACACACACACACACACACACACACACACATTTTCCCCATCCAACGCCGCCCTGTCCAACAAGCGCGGAAGACGCCATTCAGTCGCGTGACAATAGAAAGGCGTTGCAGTGTTATTCATTTACGATAGCCTGGAGTGAACATCCACAAAGACATAATTAAGTTACACAGTGACACAGTCTGACCGTCTGACTCCCCCTGTCTCATGCACACTGTTCGTTATTGGTTTCCGTTCAATGCTACACTGAACTGTCTGTCTGTCTGTCTGTCTCTCAATATATCTCTTTGTCCGTGTTTGTGTGTGTGTGTGTGTGTGTGTGTGTGTGAGTGAGTGAGTGAGTGTGTGTGCGTGAGTGTGTGTGTGTGTGTGTGTGTGTGTGTGTGTGTGTGTGTGTGTGTGTGTGCGTATATGTGTGTGTGTATGAAGTATATGGGTTCGGATCACTCTCTCTCTCTCTCTCTCTCTCTCTCTCTCTCTCTCTCTCTCTCTCTCTCTCTCTCTCTCTCTCTCTCTCTCGCGAGACTTGCTGCCGACAGGAAGGGTTTTGGAAAGCTCTCGCTTTTTCGAAAGTTTTTGAGCTAAAACTCCATCATGTCTCCAGTTGTTGGCTTCCCAACAGCTTTGGAAAACCTATTCAGCATCCTGCTGGCAGAGAACACAGTGACGTCCTGGAAGTGCTTTGCTGAAAAGGACAACACAACCATTGTTGTCTGACTGTCTCCAACCAGCCCACCCCAAAATGGCGACCAACAACAACAGTACACAAACTCGTACAGACGGAAACCACCAAGCCAGCTTCGACGGGACCGAAAACGAGCCCAGCAACGACACGAAACACCTCACGTTGCGGAAAGAGAGGCGAGTTCATTTTCACCATCACTTTTTGTTTCGCCACCATCATTAAAACAGACTATCGAATCAACTGATGAAATAGGCCTACACGGACAAGAAAATGTGACATTGGAGAGCGACACACCCCCGTCTCCATCTGCACGTGCAGATCATGACCACGACAATGGGAGCACGGACACCAACATTCCTTTGCCTGAATGCACTGACACTGGCGAAACAGCTGACAGGATTGAGTGTGACACGGTGTGTTCAGACGAGAGTGGGGGAAATGAAGACGAACAATTTCTTTCGTTGGCTGAAAATTCTGGTTATGACCTGGACAACATACAAGAAACTGTAGGTAGCATCAAAGACAGGTCACTACAACGAAGACTGAAGGACTCCGGCAGAAACAACGCTTTTCGAAAAGTAGTGTTAGACTCGCGACATGGCAAGAAACACCTCCTGCTGGAGTCTGACGACATTATATTGGTTTTGGACTGTGCTCTTGTAGAGAAAGACCACGGGAAACATGCCGTCGTACACTGGTTTTTCAAGCAAGACGATAGGTACCTGCTAGATAACTGAGAAAAGACAGTTCTCAGTACCATCTACACCTGGCGACCTGTGCAAAACAGACATTATTTTAAAGAGATCAATGATACACGACTTTCGCTTCCGACTTTCATCAAAGCCTGTACTATTTACATGGGCTAAAACTTTTTCGAGACAGATGCAGCGGGTTATTCAATGATGTAGAGGAAATATCAGTGAAGTAAACAATGTGCCTTCGAGCGGAACTATTCAGTAAAAACTATGTACATTACCTGGTAAGGATAGCGTGCTAGAGAAAGTATGTAAATAGCTCGTGTAAATTTATACGTTCATTTTTAATATTTCAAGTAAATAATGTTCATTTTCAATTGCGTGTATTACCACTGTTTTGTCGATATGGCTTTAATTAGCTGAAGACAATAAACTGACAAAGCGCCAAGCGTGTCTCTCTCTCTCTCTCTCTCTCTCTCTCTCTCTCTCTCTCTCTCTCTCTCTCTCTCTCTCTCTCTCTCAATATATATCTTTGTCTGTGTGTGTGTGAGTGTGTGTGTTTGTGTTTGTGTGTGTGTGCGTACATACATACAGACAGACAGACAGACAGACAGACAGACAGACAAGACTAAGACAGAGAGAAAGAGAGACAGAGACAGAGAGCAGCTTGTGTTGCAATTCGTAAAGGACTGACTCGGACTTCAAAATAAGCCATCACCAGACGTCAAGCAAATTGCCACAAAGTTATCAAAACAACCACTCAAGTTTTCATTCACGACTGTGCTGCACCAGTCTATGTTATTCTATACAAACTTTGACAGGAAACTGAATTCCCCACTCACAAAACAAAATATAATTACACGATTAGTCATAAACAACATGTCTCATCGCTAAAAAAAAATATAAAGAGAAATCCGCTTATGGGTGTCACTCCATAACGACCTATACATGTGAGTAAAAACAAATGTATGCTCTTACTCACCCTCCTTGCCACGTATCGCCTTCAATCAAAAATAATCCGTCTGAATCCGTCTGACTTTTCCACCCTCGTTTAACTCAAATAGCACAAGGCGCCTACACGCGTCTGTGCCACTTACAGCTAAAACCGAAGATAACAGGCACGTGAGTCAATATATTTTATATTGCTCTTCTTTGGCAGTGCATCAGTATTATGACGATGCAACAAATCCCTCTGTTTGAAGACAAATTTAAAGACAGACAAATAACTGTTGTTCACCAGCCACATTATTACGGTAACAAATCTTCTTCGTACGTACGAAACTACAAACCGCAACGCGGTGGCCTAGTGGTAAGGCGTCCGGCCGGGTCATACCTAAGACTTTAAAATTGGCAATCTAGTGGCTGCTCTGCCTGGCGTCTGGCATTATGGGGTTTGTGCTAGGACTGGTTGGTCCGGTGTCAGAATAATGTGACTGGGTGAGACATGAAGCCTGTGCTGCGACTTCTGTCTTGTGTGTGGCGCACGTTAAATGTCAAAGCAGCACCGCCCTGATATCACCCTTCGTGGTGGACTGGGCGTTAAGCAAACAAGCAAACAAACAAACAAACGAAACTACAAAACCTAACTACACTTGCAAAATAACACACCCACAAAGTCACAAAGTTACATTGACACACGCACGCACGCACGCACGTACGCACGCACACACACACACACGCACACACACACACACACACACACACACACACACACACACACACACACACACACACACACACACACACAGTCAAAGTCACAAAGTCACAATTCACAGACAAATAACAACATAAATAAGTTGTGATTGTCTGCAGTCAAAACAAACACTGAAACAACGCCGACTTAACATACCATGCAACACCATCCCCCCAAAACGCATTTATTTATATTGCCAACACTTACACATCAAAAAGCTGAAGTGCAATGAAGTTCAGGTGTGAATAAAGTGATTCATTTGCTCCACAGGCCTGTGCTTACCAGAAACCCGAGTTATAAAGTTGGCGCCACAAAGCCAACGCATATGTCTTAATACAGCCCAGTGCCAAGAGTTTACAGGGTGTTAGCGCAATGTTGAAGTCATTTGCAATTAACCACAAAACATGTGAAGAAATTATCAAAGTGTTGTGGTTTTCACGCTCTGACTGGAATTAGCTGGTGACGCTAACAAGCAGTAGCTAGGTAGGCCTATATATGATGTTGATTTAACCAGAGCGTTGTTTTTCTAAAGTGAAAATGGTTCGTGTCACGTACTGGCAGCCATTAAAGTCGTTAAAAGGGAGGTCACCTAGCTCGGACAACCGGTTGCAGCATACCTGAAGTCATCATGCAGTTGCACGGGCTTATTTGGTGTTGCAAACTTTGGCTTAATATGACAAACTTCCGAAATATGTACTCTTAGCACAAAACTAGAGTTTGACGAACAAAGCAAGCCCGTGAAACGTACACCAGGCAAGTAGTCTTGAATCATTAATATTTTTACATTTTAACACGCACAAGACGCCGTTTTAGATGCACATGCTCCGTCTCTCACTTCAACAAGCCACTAATGTACGTTGTCGTTTGATTCAGAACTGAACCTTAGCTGAGGGAATATTGTTTCACACTCAGTGTACAAGGGCTGAGCTAAGACAAGCCTTCCTTGTTATATTCAGAGACGTGTGTATTGCTTATTTCAAAAACAATAATCGAGCAGAGAGACTAACATTCACGGAACGACCACCCAAAAAACAAAAAAACCAACAAAAAAAATCCGATCAAAAACAGAAGACGCACCAAACCACCGGGCTTGGTCGAGAATTTAATGGTGAAGTTCATGACAGAAACACTGATCCGCATCCTAGCATATAACCACATCATGTCCCAAATAGACTCTAGGTCTGGGGACAGAAACTGACATCAAGTTAGCATAGCTGATCCGTAACGAAGTCGGCGAGCGCGTTTAAACTCGTTATCGCTCCGCAATATCACATATTATTTAGGACGTTATAGTGTACATGTCTGCAATATCTGCCAGAGAGACCCTTTAAGCAAGAGTTCAAGGTAGCGTTTGACTTGCAGAAAGCTCCTTCACGCTTTAATGCCTTGATCACCAACACACAGGCCCTTAGGGTAGAAATGTACCCGTCAAGCGTGAAACAAGGTCTGGTATAGACAGAGTAAATCCACCCGGGACCTTTTAGACTCCTTCCACACAGTGCACAAGAGTAATACTTGGGGCGGTGCACTGGCGGCTTGTTCTTTTTGTCTTACTGAAAAGAAGTCTGCTTCTCTACCGGGACCTGTGTGTGAAAGGAGTCTGAGATTTTACCAACCTGTTGTTACCCCCCCCCCTAGACCTCCACACACACACACACACACACACACACACACACACACACACGCACGCACGCACGCACGCACACACACGCACGCTCGCACGCACACATCCACCTACCCACACACACGCACGCACCCACACGCACCCACCCACACACACGCACGCACCCACACCAACACACGCAAACAAAAACAAAAGCAAAAAAACCAACACCATTTAAACAAAATAATCAAGAATCCGAACGACACAATCATTATGTCTGTTCTTTTTTCCAAAGTAATCAATTGCACATAATTATGTTTCAATTAGACTTACTTAACTCTTTATAACTATAATCAGATCAATATAATTATCTCTTCTTGTCGCGTTACTCAATCTTCTTGTACAAACCTCATCAAACGGCTCTGTCACAAGAAATCGTTCACTTTCCGCGCTATTTCTGTAAGCTCCCCGGAAACTGAAATACAAAAATATCCCTCGAAATGAGAGCCTGACTTAATAAGATTCATTTCCTTGCATGGAAACGTCTAAGAAGTCTGACCCACTGATCCTAATTTGCCGATAAACGTAATCACGGTCCGCCTTTTGAATCTCGGCTTGTGATTGGCTCTTGGCCCTGTATATCCGACGATTCCGGGAATTAATGAGGTCCAAGGCTAATGATGGTCTACTAATCACGACAAGAAAAGTTGGCTGAGGAAGACATCGGTCGAATGTAGAGATTATTGGGTTAAATTCCGAATTAACTATCTCAGTGAACAGACGACCGTGTGTATAGTTACGTCCCTTGCACGTGAAAGCCATCTTTCTTTCTTTCTTTCTTTATTTGGTGTTTAATGTCGTTTTCAACCGTTCAAGGTTATATCGCGACGGGGAAAGGGGGGAGATGGGATAGAGCCACTTGTTAATTGTTTCTTGTTCACAAAAGCACTAATCAAAAAATTGTTCCAGGGGCTTGCAACGTAGTACAATATATGACCTTACTGGGAGAATGCAAGTTTCCAGTACAAAGGACTTAACATTTCTTACATACTGCTTGACTAAAATCTTTACAAACATTGACAATATTCTATACAAGAAACACTTAACAAGGGTAAAAGGAGAAACAGAATCCGTTAGTCGCCTCTTACGACATGCTGGGGAGCATCGGGTAAATTCTTCCCCCTAACCCGCGGGGGGTAAAAGCCATCTAATCAAAACCCTTGAACATGAAAGTCCTGAAGTTATGTCTTTTGATCGTGAAAGCTATGTATTTATGACCTCTGAACGTAAAAGCCATGTAGTTATATGTCCCTTGATCTTAAAAGCTATGTATTTATGACCTCTGAACGTGAAAGCCATGTACGTATGTCTCTTAAACGAGAACATCGATTTAAAGTTTACGCCTTCAATTACGTAATCGAATTTCAAAGTCGAAATGATCTCTTTTAATCACGATTTCGGCTCAGGTTTCAACACACTAATACGGTTGTCTCCGTCAGCAAAGTTTTGTACCTTACAACAGCCTGCTTGAAATTGGAACAACATTCTTGAACATTTCCGATTTGTGTTATGTTTGGCTTCAGCATGCAACTGCCTAACATTGAATAACAATCATTATAAATCATTATAACTACCACTGCCAAAGTAAAGCGACGGGGATATCCCTGTCAGAACCGCCATGACATCAGCAGCACATTTCTTCACATAGGCACGCATGTAAACACGCACAAACACACACACACACACACACACACACACACACACACACACACACACATATATATATATATATATAAACACACACACACACACACACACACCCTCTTCTTTCACTTTTAAACGATCTAAATAATGGACACAATGTTTTAACAACGCTGATTGTTTCCGTGCAAAACGTAGTGATATGGACACGCCAGATTAGCGCGGTAGCGTATTGTGCTAAGCAGGAAAGCGCGCTTTTCTGTATTCTTGTTAACTTTCTGAGCTTGTTTTGAATACAACCTATCATATCTATATGTTTTTGGAATCAGGAAATGATAAAGAATAAGATGAAATCATTTTTGGATCGATTTCTTAAATTTTAATCGTAAGACTAATTAATCTATTTTCGTTAATAGTGATCACATTTTAAGAGTAAACATGACATATGTATATATTTTTAGATTCAGAATGTGATGAAGAATACGATGCAATCAATTTTAAATCTGTTTGCGAAAAATCGATTTTAATGACAACTTTAATGAGCAAACTCATTAATAATTTTTAAGCCTCCAAGCTGAAATGCAATACCAAAGTCCGGGCTTCGTCGAAGATTACTTGACTTGACCAAAATTTCAACCAATTTGGTTGAAAAATGAGAGCGTGACAGTGCCGCCTGAACTTTCACGAAAAGCCGGATATATGACGTTATCAAAGAAATTTATCAAAAAAATGAAAAAAACGTCTGGAGATACCATACTCAGGATCTCTCATGTCAAGTTTCATGAAGATCGGTCCAGTAGTTTTCTCTGAATCGCTCCGCTCTACACACACACACACACACACACACACACACACACACACACACACACACACACACACACACACACACACACACACACACACACACACACACACACATACACCACGTCCCTCGTCTCGATTCCCCCCTCTACGTTAAAATATTTAGTCATAACTTGACTAAATGTAACAAGTCGCGTAAGGCGAAAATACATTTAGTCAAGCTCAGTCGAACTCACAGAATGAAACTGAACGCATTGCATTTTTTTCCGCAAGACCGTACACTCGTAGCATCGTCTGTCCACCGCTCGTGGCAAAGGCAGTGAAATTAACAATCCAGAAAAGCGCGGTAGCAGTTGCGCTGAGAAGGTTAGCACGCTTTTCTATATCTCTATTCTTTTTAACTTTCTGAACGTGTTTTTAATCCAAACATATCATATCTATATGTTTTTGGAATCAGGAACGGACAAGGAATAAGATCAATTTGTTTTTAAATCGATTTCGGAAATTTAATTTCAATCATAATTTTTATATTTTTAATTTTCAGAGCTTGTTTTTAATCCGAATATAGCATATTTATATGTTTTTGGAATCAGAAAATGATGAAGAATAAGATAAACGTAATGTTGGATCGTTTTATAAAAAAATAATTTTAATTACAATTTTCAGATTTTTAATGACCAAAGTCATCAATTAATTTTTAAGCCTCCAAGCTAAAATGCAATACCAAAGTCCGGCCTTCGTCTAAGCTTGCTTGGCCAAAATTTCAATCAATGTTATTGAAAAATGAGAATGTGACAGTGCCGCCTCAACTTTTACAAAATGCCGGATATGACGTCATCAAAGACATTTATCAAAAAAATGAAAAAACCGTCTGGGGATATCATACCCAGGAACTCTCATGAAAAATTTCATAAAGATCGGTCCAGTAGTTTACTCTGAATCGCTCTACACACACACACACACACACACACACACACACACACACACACACACACACACACACACACACACACACACACACACACACACACACACACATACACCACGACCCTCGTCTCGATTCCCCCTCTATGTTAAAACATTTAGTCAAAACTTGACTAAATGTAAAAAGAGTGAATATACATAAGTGCAGGCAGTTTACTCGGTATGCTGTAAAGCCTCTAGTATGAATGGGTCTTCCGCCAGTGACGTTCCAGACACACTCTTGGCCATAAAATACACAGCTAAGGTCTGTTTATCTCTCTGTAAACCATCCACTGAGCTCGAAAAAAGTAGTTTACAG
>NC_090257.1:30962362-30982362 GCF_037325665.1 Littorina saxatilis | reverse complement strand
AAAAAAGAATGAACGACAGAACGAAAGACAAAACGGAAACATCTTTTATGAGTGGTATACCCGCTGGTTCCTCAGAGAGTAATTTACAAAAAATTGTGTTTGCCAACTCTGAATACTAAACCGCATTTTGTTGGTTGTTCAAACCCCTCTTGCCTTCTTAGTGTGGAAATTGCAGCACATTTGCAATAACGCATTGTATATATAAACACCCAAAACGGCAACCCATCAAGCGGGAATGGAAAGAAAGAAAGAAAGAAAGAATGGGAGGAAGAGTCGTGGAAGAAAGACTGAATTAAAGAATCAACGACAAGGAACAAAAGAAAGAACATCGTATATGATTGGTATAACCACTGGTTCCTTTACAGAGTATTTAACAACAATTATTGTTGGCCAACTCTGAACATTTACTGAACCACTTTTCGTTGGTTGTTCAAACCTCTCTTGCCTTCTCAGTGTCTTGTAACTCGTCCTGTCAAATTCCTCTAGCAGCACTTCAATTATCAAGAAAATGCAACCTGACCCCAATTACAGCCAAGAATCTTTCCAGAGTTGCTTGTCTTGGACAGACAGAAGAGAAACGAAACCTCATCATAGTACTGTATACACCACAGATTGTTCAGACCAGGCCTATGACGGCTTACTAGTGCCAAAACCTGGGGTTACCCATTATCACGTGATAATTACTAATTAACGCTGTCAGTTACTGTTTTCACTCGTTAGTTACTCATTTTCACGGGATAATTAGTAATTTCCACGGGAAAATGACTAATTTTTAGTTTTGGCACTAGCAATCCGTCAGGAAGTGAGCCAAAACTAAAAATTAGTTATTAACAGGTGAAAGTTAGTAATTTTCCCGGGAAAATTAATAATTAACACGTGAAAATGGTAATTATCAAGGGAAAATTACTAATTTTCCCTTGATAATTACAATTATGAGGTTTTGGCACTAGTAAGCCCTATGACGGCTTACTAGTGCCAAAACCTGGGGTTACCCATTATCACGTGATAATTACTAATTAACGCTGTCAGTTACTGTTTTCACCTGTTAGTTACTCATTTTCACGGGAAAATTACTAAATTTTAGTTTTGGCACAAGCAATCCGTCAGGAAGTGAGCCAAAACTAAAAATTAGTAATTAACAGGTGAAAGTTAGCAATTATTCTTCCCGGGAAAATTAGTAATAAACACGTGAAAATGGTAATTATCTACTAATTTTCCCTTGATAATTACAATTATGAGGTTTTGGCACTAGTAAGCCGTCATACAGGCCTTTCAACGAGGTCTGTGTGTGTGTCAGTGTGAACAGCGAGAGGTTCAAGTTACAGCAATATTCCCTGTATTGAAACAGTCAACAACTCGGTATTATTCTGCACGTTCCTTTTCCCCACTTTTCCTCCACCTCTCACCGCGAGACGGCGTGTCTGGTGCCGACCCACGCTTCGCTGTTTGTCATCTTCGATCCGTGAGCTACCGGGGAAACCAGGAATCGCTTTCTAAAGGTTCAGCGGCGTTCCCTCCCTTGGCCCCAACATAACGTTTTAACTAGCTCATTTTTGACATTTTCCAAGAAGATGAGAGGAAGTCCGTTTTTTCCTGGCAAGTTCATTCTCCGGCCATAGAGTTAAATTATTTTGAAATGTCCAGACGGAAAGAGAGAGAGAGAGAGAGAGAGAGAGAGGGGGGGAGAGAGCGGGGAGAGAGAGAGGGAGAGAGAGAGGGAGGGAGGGAGAGAGGGAGAGAGAGAGGGAGGGAGAGAGAGAGGGAGAGAGAGAGAGAGGGAGGGAGAGATAGAGAGGGAGAGATAGAGAGGGAGGGGGAGAGAGAGAGGGGGGAGGGAGAGAGAGAGAGAAGGGGGGAGAGATAGAGGGAGAGAGAGAGATGGAGGGAGGGAGAGAGAGAGAGAGAGGGGGAGGGAGAGAGAGAGGGAGGGAGGGAGGGAGAGAGAGAGAAGGGGGAGAGAGAGAGAGAGAGAGAGAAACAATCAATGAGTCTTATATCGCGCATATTCCGTGGGTACAGTTCTAGGCGCTCTGCAGTGATGCCGTGTGAGATGAAATTTTATACGGCCAGTAGATTGCAGCCATTTCGGCGCATATTTACCTTTCACGGCCTATTATTCCAAGTCACACGGGTATAGGTAGACAATTATTAACTGTGCCTAAGCAATTTTGCCAGGAAAGACCCTTTTGTCAATCGTGGGATCTTTAACGTGCACACCCAATGTAGTGTACACGGGGGGAGGTTCGGACACCGAAGAGATTCTGCACACAAAGTTGACTCTGTGAAAAATAAATTTCCGCCGAACCTGGGATCGAACTCACGCTGACAGCGGCCAACTGAATACAAATCCAGCGCGCTACCAACTGAGCTATATCCCCGCCCCAGATAGACAGACAGAGAGACAGACAGAAACAGACAGACAGACAGACAGACAGACAGAGAAAGATAGACAGACAGACAGAAACAGACAGACAGACAGACAGACAGACAGACAGACAGAAACAGATAGACAAACAGACGTTCAAGAGTCTTGATTTTTTATGGAGAAGAGAGGCGGTGAAATTAAGGTCTGCATTCCCTGGCAAGTTCAAATCAAGGTGTACTCAAAACAGAATTTCGAAGGTTGGTAGAAGAAAAAGCAGAGAAATTATCTGCCAGGTTCATGTCCTCTTCACGTGATTCAACAAAAACATTTTTCCGGTTAGACAAAATTAATATGTTTTTTCTAAGTCTTTCAAAAGTCATAAATTTGAGACTTTTGAGCTAATAAATTAACTATGTCACTCAACAAAGACACCTTTGCTGTCATGGTTGTCCCATGGAGTTACCCTCAAAGAAATTCTACCTGTGGGAAGCGAGCTGCCATGCAGTACGGTGCTATCTTTTTTTCCAAAGCATAACAATAACAAATTGAATACAGACCTTAGATGACAAGAGAGAGAGAGAGAGAGAGAGAGAGAGAGAGAGAGAGAGAGAGAGAGAGAGAGAGAGAGGGAGGGAGGACGGGGTGGTGGGGGTGGGGGGAGGGGTGGGTGTGGAGAGGGGGCAATATTTTGCTAAATTACATTCGTGGGTGACCTTTGTCAATCTTCCACATTAATTTAGCTAAACATTCCTACAGGTTTTTTTTTCTCGGTATGTGATCGAATGAACGGATGCCGGTCCGTAGCGCACTCAAAGCCCTTGGCAAATCTGAGATGTTTACGTGATCGCTTAAACGAGAAAAAAGGCATCTAATGAGATAAACTCACTACCCCAATATACCTTATAAGACCGAGTGCGACAGAAATAAGTTGCGTACGGATATTAGATACTTGCATGGCATGAAAGGTGCAGCCTTCATTCAGGTACGATCAATACGCGTTAGGCCAAACAAAAAAAATAGGTCTGTTTACGGTAACCCGACCGACCCTAGTTTTTTCGCGCGACCCTAGACTTTTTTTTGGCATTTGGGGAAAAAAAAAAAAAAAAAAAAAAAAATCCTTGTTTTTTTGGCAAAATAACGTAAAAATATGGTTTTTTTGGAAAAAAAAAAAATAAAAATCCCGACCTACCGACCCTATTTTTTGGGCCTATGTTACCGTAAACAGACCTATTTTTTTTTTGGCCTTATACTTTCTCCAGCCGCTCAGTGCGGCAGTGAGATATTCAAGTGTTACGCCCTCAGACAAAGCCCTTAATAGGGGCATGTTACCGGGTTTTAGCCCGACTTTAGATGAGATACACAAGTGTATGCTTGTTAAGGTGGTATCAGCCATCTGCACTAATGGCAGAATGACCGAGGTCTTTTACGTGCCACTGTGGTGACACGGGGGTTGGGCATGGATACCGTCTCTGGGCCTGCACAGAAAGTTGTCCCGTGCCCGGATTCGAACCTGCGACCTGAGGATCAAAAGTCCAGTGCTCGACCACCAGTCAAATGTTAAAGTTTCTACCACAGACATACATACATACATACATACATACATACATACATACATACATACGCACGCACGCACGCACGCACAGACAGACAAAACTTAGCATCGCATAGGCTACACTTACGTGAGCCAAAAACTAGATTTGATGAAGTTACCCGTACACGTTCCCGTACACGTGCTGAAAAGTGCTGATCTAGATCTTGCTAGTATGCAAGCAGGCAGGGTGCTGATGTTTTGGTATGTGTCCAAGTGGAAGCATGCTCTTGTCCCATTTAAAAGCCTGGACAGATATGTGGCTGGCACGTGATAGTGTACGCAAAAAGATCTGAAAATAAAAATTTGAAAAAATATTGAAAAAGCCCATTCTGTACAATAAGCAGGCAGGGTGTTGCATTTAGTTATTTGTCCAAGTAGAAGGATGCTCTTGTCCCATTTAAAAGCCTGGACAGTTCTGTGGCTGGCACGTGAACGTTATATAGTGTACGCAAACAGATTTGAACATGAAAATGAACACACAAATTCAGCAAAAAATGCCCATCCTGTACAGTAAGCAGGCTGGGTGTTGATTTATGTTATGCCTGCAGATGGAGGGGGGGGGGGGGGTTGCCTTGTCCGATTAAAAAGCCTGAACAAATCTGGTGCTGGCATGGGAACGTGATAGTGTACGCAAAAAGGTGACGAATGCGATCCTTTATACGGGAAGAACAGTATATTTAAAAAACAATCAATACCCGTGCTCCTTTCTAATTATCCTCAGTGCTACGTTGTAGTTTTTTGATGACAGAGAAAAGAAACTGTTACTGCGGCGGGTTTTTTCTTCTCCAGAATCAGATCCAAGGGGATAAAGAAGATGTGCAAGAGCACAACTGGTTACGGATGAGCGCGCGCGCACACACACACACACACACACACACACACACACACACACACACACACACTAACACACACACACACACACACACACACACACACACACACACACACACACACACACACACACACACACACACACACACACTATTGCACAAACGGGCGAAAAAATGACAAATTATCGTGTGTTTGTGTTATTAAAAATGCGATTTGGTGCCAAAAGAAAAATGTTCATGTTTATTTAAAATGAAAATGGACGTTAGAGTTTTCTTATCTCATCTTATCTTATCTAAACAAAGCACACACCCAAAAAACGAGTTTACAAAATCGTCAAAAACAACAAAAACAACAACAACAACAACAACAACCTCTACCGACGACTTTCAAAACAAAAAAAAGATCTTTCTTTCTTTATTTATTTGGTGTTTAACGTCGTTTTCAACCACGAAGGTTACACTATATCGCGACGGGGAAAGGGGGAGATGGGATAGAGCCACTTGTCAATTGTTTCTTGTTCACAAAAGCACGAATCAAAAATTTGCTCCAGGGGCTTGCAACAACAACAACAACAACAACAACAACAAAAAGAAGAAAAAAAAAGATGAGGCCAGACGTTCAGAATTCTGTCAGACTACGAACGATGTCCATCAATCTCTACGTTGCAAACCTAGATACCTTTTCTCCCAAACACTTTCACAAACGCTCCAACACCTGAGGCTGAGAAGGGTAGAGGAACATTCCAAGCTTCTCTTTTTATCGCGAGTAGAAAACTACACGAACACTCCCACACCAGATCAATACAATCTGCATGAAAAGTGCAACAGCTCTAAAACTTCTGTCAGAGGTAGAAAACTTGACCCTGCGGTCTCATTGTAGATTATAGCTACAGTAATGAGTTGTGGACTTGCACTGCAGAAAACCCATAACGAATCGCAAAAAGCAATATCAAAACTTTCAGTCAATCTGGCAGCATAACAGATTGAATCTGAACACACTCGACAATTCTTCACCGAAACCAATCAGTCAAACGATCCCTGTTTCTCTGCGTTGAACCCCTTTATGACTATTCTCCTCATTAATTGCAGAAAGGCTGTAGCAACTAAGTTTAAAAGAGCATAAATGAAAATAGCAACCTCCTCGTTTTCTTAGCCAGCAGAAAACTATACACACAAAACCAAAAGCGATCAATAAAAGCGGCATTAAAAGTGCAGCATCTCCGAAACGCCTGTGTCAGGCAGGAAAACTACCCCCTGCGGCGTCATTGTAGATCATACTAAATAATGAGTTGTGGAGTTGCAGTGCAAAAACACACGATCATGAACTGGAAAAGAACACGACGCAACTCGAAACGACACCACAGAGAGACATCATGGAGACAGAAAGACAGAGAGAAACGAGTCTGCGACTGGAAGAGATGATCATCTTCTTCAAAAACTTCTTTGGACAAAAACTCACAATATGTACGGCGCCTGCCTGATTAAAACAAATACACACATATATATACACTAGATGAATACCCGGCTTGGCCGGGAAGAAGTAGAGCGGGTGAGTGGTACGCGATTGACGCCACACGAAGGAAGGGAGATAAACGCGCAAAACACTGGAGAAGATAAGGAAGAGTTACTGGGAATGGATACAGAAAAAGCATAAAAGCCAAAATCGGTTCAGCGCTGCGCGCTGAGAGCACGTGTTGAAAATTTTCATCGACCAGATTGTGTCCGGGGTCTACCTGAATATGCCCACCAAATGTGAAGCAGATCCATCGAGAACTTTGGCCGTGCATCGCGAAGTGACAGACAGACACACACAAGCCGTATATAGATATAGATACAAAACATGAATGAGTTTAAAGCGGAAGCGCACCTCTAGTCCGACTGGCGTTTACACTATGTATTCTAAGCTAATAGAAATAAAGATTAAAAACAGAGTCATGTAACTGCAATAAAGGTCTGCACCGGAATTCATGATAAAAGTGACTACGAGAGCACCCCCCCACACACACACACACACACACACGCACACACACACAAACACAGACACACAAACACAGACACACACACACACACACTCACACACACACACATACACACAAACACAAACACACAGACACACAGACACACACACACACACACACAAACACATACACACACACACACACACACACACACACACACACAAACACACACACACACACACACACACACACAAACACACACACACGCAGTTTCCATTGCTGTATTCAAAACCTACTGTGAAGCAGACATCTATATTGCGAACATACAGGAAGTAGACACAAAACGAATACACTCAGAATCCGAATCCAAGCGAGTGGAAACAATGCCATCCATGGCAGAATCCAAGCCTGGAAAAACACTGTTGTGCTGGCAACCAATACAAAAGATAATCAACACTTGACTAAATGTAAAAAGAGAATAACTGTACAAACAATAATGTTAAAAAAAAGTCACACACTCACCTACAGCAAGCACAGCAGCTATATTATTTCAGTACACGCAATGCTTGTCACACATGTATGGCAAATAGACACGTCGCTGCTTCTTTTCACCGAGACCAAAGGAAGTGGTGATGATAATCCTGTGTCGGTTTCACCAGATTAACGATCTCTTCAAATATCACTGCTTCACTAGTTACACAATCATAATTATAGGCACTTCTGCCCGCAGAATTTCGAAAGAAGTGCAGTAGTGCATACCATATCAGCCACAAAAACTTTAACCCAGGTTTGCATGTGTAGTGTCACATGCTAGCCTTGCATGCAAATCGCATTAAGTTTTTAACAACGCAACACAGACTGGGTCTGTTTTGTGAAGATGATTGTGTGCTTTATCCACAACCTCTGGCTGTTTTGTGCCGTTGCGTGAGAGCACTGCGCTATTTATTCTAGATGAAGCGTGTAGATGTTCGATAATAATCCAGCGCCTTCGGCCATGAAAAATGCCAAGGCGGAGAACCTTAATTTTTTGCAACGGTAAACCTTCATGGGATGGTCGATGGTAATAAAAAGCAAGAGCGAGTTTTGCCTTGAAGGTATGTCTGAAATCAATAAATATGAGTGTGCGTTAAGTGTTAATGTTACGAAAAGTGTGGTGCACACACACACACACACACACACACACACACACACTCTCTCTCTCTCTCTCTCTCTCTCTCTCTCTCTCTCCCTCCTCTCCCTCCCTCTCTCTCTCTCTCTCTCTCTCTCTCTCTCTCTCTCTCTCTCTCTCTCTCTCTCTCTCTCTCTCTCTCTCTCTCTCTCTCTCTCCGGCTATGTCGGCAACGAAAAACACTTTATCAAGGCTTTTCAACAACGCCTAAAAGACTGCTTTATCCAGAACTGGCATAGTAAGCTGGAAGACAGTGAGAGGTATGACACATACAAATTGTTTAAACCTGACTTTGGAAGAGAAAAGTACCTTGACCAAATAGACAATCCATATAAGAGAAACTTACTTGGGAAATGTCTTTGAAATTGGTCAACTCGAAAACTCGTCAATGCAGATACTACTAACACAAAACAAAAGTAGGTTGTGGGCACTCTCCCGGTATACATTTTATGCATTCAGGCATCGACAGCAACTGCTAGGCTAAAATGAATGTGTGTAAATGATTTCCGATCGATATGTTTCAACCCTTAGCACTGTATATGCACTTGTTCTTACTTGTCTCTGAGAGAGTATACATTGAAATGGAAACTCTACTCCCCCCTTGTACAAACACAACAGTGTGGTTTACAATAAAAATTCTGAGTTCTGAGTTCTGAGTTCTGAGTTCTCTCTCTCTCTCTCTCTCTCTCTCTCTCTCTCTCTCTCTCTCTCTCTCTCTCTCTCTCTCTCTCTCTCTCTCTCTCTCTCTCTCTCTTCTCTCTCTCTCTCTCTCTCTCTCTCTCTCTCTCTCTCTCTCTCTCTCTCTCTCTCTCTCTCTCTCTCTCTCTCTCTCTCTCCCTCTCTCTGCATCAGCGAATTCAAAAGTACAACGCTGCCGTCCGTAAAACAGTCGTCAAACCCCATGTGTCCTACAAGAACAAAAGTTTTCAACTGACTTTGTTTGAGTTTATTCGTAAATTGTTATTTTCATTTTCCTCAAAGCGACATCTTTTCCTGCGTTAAACAACATCCACACAGGCGACCAAAATCATACAGATATGTCGGTTCACTTCTTGTTCTTCCAATCCATTCTACGTGGAACAGCGAGAAATCAATACAAGTGACAACCAGCGCCTGTGAAGAATGCCAGCATCTTGTCAGTCTCGGCTAAGGCACGTGCTTAGCTACAAGTTTCAAATAGCAGCCTTGACAACACTGACCCACTTTTTTCTTTTCCGTGCTTGTGATTGTTATTTGAGTTTGTTGATATTCGCTACCAGTAATAGCACAGGCATAAATCTGAAGGACAAAAATCGGATGGGCAAACAAGGTTGAATCTATGTAAACGAGAGAGAGAGAGAGAGAGAGAGAGAGAGAGAGAGAGAGAGAGAGAGAGAGAGAGAGAGAGAGAGAGAGAAGATAAGATACGATAAGATAAGATACTTTTTTTTACTTACGAGTGTAATGATAATTATATAAGCAATATAATTATGCTTTATAACAATCTGCCCTCGCCCATAAGGGAGGGAGGGAGAGAGAGAGAGAGAGAGAGAGAGAGAGAGAGAGAGAGAGAGAGAGAGAGAGAGAGAAAGAAAGAGAAAAAGAGAGAGAGAATTGAATTGAACTTTATTTAACAAGGATTCAGATTTAAGGCTACGCCTTTTCTTACAATCTGTCCTTGGAACACATAGAGAGATGGAGAGAGAGAAAGAGAGAGAGAAAGAGAGAGAGATGGAGAGAGAGAGAGAGAGAGGGAGAGATAGAGAGAGAGAGAGGGGGGGAGAGAGAGAGAGGGGGGGAGAGGGAGAGAGACAGAGAGAGATAGATAGAGAGAGAGAGTCACAGAGAGAGAGAGATAGAGTCACAGAGAGAGAGCGAGAGAGAGAGAGAGAGAGAGAGAGAGAGAGAGAGAGAGAGAGACACACACAGAGACAGAGACAGACAGACAGAGAGATAGACAAGAGACAGAGAGAGCGAAAAAACCAGAGAGGTGGATTATGGAGGAACAGGACTTGCTGACCATGGGGTTGGGGGATGTGCTGAGCTGTGCACAGAATCAACCAGCCTTGGATCAATGGCGACAGCAGCCAATCTGAAAGGACTTCCTGACAATGGGCCACCTCCACGAAGGAGGAGATACCGCTATCTCTCTTAGTTACCTTCATCAAGGTCAATATATAATGGTCGATACTCCCGGCCCTACAGAGGTTCACGTACAAATAAACGGAAGAATGAGACCCAAAAGAAGATAAAGAAAGAAAAGGTAAGCATATACTCAGACAGGTAGTATCCTCAACCGGGTGAACCTCGTAACAACAACAACAACAACACCGACAACAACAACAACAACAACAACACCGACAACAACAACACCGACAACAACAACAACAACAACAGCTACATCAACAACAACAACACCGACAACAACAACAACACCGACAACAACAACAACAACAACAACACCGACAACAACAACAATACCAACAACAACAACAACACCGACAACAACAACACCGACAACAACAATAACAAGAACAACAACAACAACACCGACGACAACAACAACAACAACAACAACACCGACAACAACAACAACACCGACAACAACAACAACAACACCGACAACAACAACAACAACACCGACAACAACAACAACAACAGCAACAGCTACATCAACAACAACACCGACAGAATTACAAGACGGAAAAAGTGGACGAAAGCCATGATAGGTTTGTTAATATAGGTTTCTTATGGCAGAACAATACTCCTTCGATCACGACTATAACAATTAAAAGTTGGTTATTTGGGAAAACGTCTTTGACAGACAAGGTATCTAAAGCTCATCTTTCAAAGAAGAAGACAAAAGAAATCAAAGAAGTACTAGAAAATCTCTACCCCCCAATCGGTTAGTTCTGAAGATGTCACAGGCAGACTTAAAGGCAGGAGATCTAAAGCGAACGGTGACACAAAATCGGAAGAACGGTCGAGGAAGAACATCTCTGCCAATTTTCCACCCTCAAGTTGGCTACTTCTGAGAGTGTCTAAGACAGGCTTACAGGCAGGGCATCAAAAGCTAACGGTGACACAGATCCTGAAGAACGGTCAATGAAATCGGCGCGGTACCGTCTGAAGTCACGTGCGACACGACCCTGCCAGTGACAAACAAGCTTGAAGGCCCACTCCGCCTCGCGAAAACAGTCACCTCACCGTCTCAGATCTATCAATCAATCAATGACGCTTATATCGCGCATATTCCGTGGGTACAGTTCTAGGCGCTCTGCAGTGATGCCGTGTGAGATGAAATTTTATACGGCCAGTAGATTGCAGCCATTTCGGCGCATATTTACCTTTCACGGCCTATTATTCCAAGTCACACGGGTATAGGTAGACAATTATTAACTGTGCCGAAGCAATTTTGCCAGGAAAGACCCTTTTGTCAATCGTGGGATCTTTAACGTGCACACCCAATGTAGTGTACACGGGGGGAGGGTTCGGACACCGAAGAGAGTCTGCACACAAAGTTGACTCTGAAATAAATTTCCGCCGAACCTGGGATCGAACTCACGCTGACAGCGGCCAACTGAATACAAATCCAGCGCGCTACCAACTGAGCTATATCCCCGCCCCTAGCCCCTAGCCCCTAGCCAGGCTTTTACATGCGATAAGACCATCCCTCCACTCAGACACATTCCAACAATGAAAACCCTGATGCTTGCTGTGCTGATTTGGCATTTTTTGATGATCTGATTTTCGAGAAAAAAAAAGCACCAGTGCCTTTCACGAAATTAATTCTTTAAAAAATACCACAATGCACAGAGAGCACCAAGGATGTTCATTTTTGGCATGAGACCAAGTGGAGGGATGGTCTAATCCCACGTTAAAGCCTGGCTAACCGGCCCCCGTAGCGCAATCAATCAATCAATCAATATGAGGCTTATATCGCGCGTATTCCGTGGGTACAGTTCTAAGCGCGGAGGTCGTGGGTTCGAACCCCGGCCGGGTCATACCTAAGACTTTAAAATTGGCAATCTAGTGGCTGCTCCGCCTGGCGTCTGGCATTATGGGGTTAGTGCTAGGACTGGTTGGTCCGGTGTCAGAATAATGTTACTGGGTGAGACATGAAGCCTGTGCTGCGACTTCTGTCTTGTGTGTGGCGCACGTTATATGTCAAAGCAGCACCGCCCTGATATGGCCCTTCGTGGTCGGCTGGGCGTTAAGCAAACAAACAAACAAAGTTCTAAGCGCAGGGATTTATTTTTTTTTTTTTTTTTTTTTTTTTGTGGTTAGCAGTGGTTAGCGCATCGGGCTGCGGGCCGGGAGGTCGTGGGTTCGAATCCCATGTGGGTTTTTCGGGCTACAGTCGGCTTCTACCCAGAGTGGAAGTGCTATGGTTCCTATGGGAAGGCTGGGATCACACAGCCGAGTGTCGTTCACTTAACGAATGCGACTTTGAGGATGCTCAGGTTCTGTTTACCTGACTCCAAAACCGCAGGTGCGGCAGTTCTCGGGCCTGGTTGATGCCAGGATATATTATGACAGTAAGCGTAGAGTGCTGCCCTGTCACGTAGTCTCAAACCAAATTGGAAATCCAAAGCATCATCATTATAATCATTCTCATCTCATTAATCATCCAAAATATAAATTGTCCTTGCTCTTGTGGCCCTTCATGCCCGGAGCTCTCATGGTGACCTTGGTCTCAGTGTTCCTGTTCGATCCTTCCCTGAATAGTAGTTCTGCTGTCAGTCTTCAACGTGTGACGTTCTGGGGGGTCGACGGAGGGACGTGGTGGCGGTCTGCTCTCTGGAGGGGACGCTCACTCAGTCTGACTCCGCGACTTAAAAAGTCAATGTCGTTAGTAGGGGGCATAGTAGGTAGTGGGCTGCGTCCGTTAGCTCGGGACAGACCCAGTACTGAACACCGTCGAAGTGACTCAGCAGAAGTGCAGTGTCATCTTCCGAGGGTAGCCTACCGCAGCGACCCGACATCCCCCCCTGGAGCGTCTGTAAAATCAACAAGTCTGGCAGCGGAACGAAATTCAGAGGTGGTTGGAGCAGTGAGTGCAGGGACGGGGCGGTGTGAGAGCACAACGGGACAAGGAACAGGTGTAAGGACGGGGGGGAAAAAAGCCTGGCTAGATCTGAGACGGTGAGGTGACTGTTTTCACGACGCGGAGTGGGACTTTACATCCTTTCAGCAACGAAGCACCAGCATCGTCCTGCGATTACTCCACGTCTGGGAACAAATCTTTTGAAGCGGCTGGCCTAGATAGAATACAGACACGGAGTCGTGTCGAGACTAATGCAGATCAGTGGACGCAGCTGGTAAGGTAATCTGCCTCAACATCATACAGCTTCTGAAACAAATCTGTCCACATAAAACCGAGTGACAGTTCTGAAAATAGACCAACAATCTGAAGCATCTTAACTAAAGAATAATTGCTTGGACGTACTCCATGAACAGAAAATTCACTTGCTTTGCAGTTTTCTGAAAATATCACGGATGGAAGTTTGTGTAAGAGTATTACTCTTACACAAACTACTGTATTCCCAGTCTGCGATGAAATCGTAGTTGAAGGTACATTCTCATGTAAGCAACAATGTATCGATTGAACACTGTATTTCCCTTCTTTGAGCCATGTGACGTCAGAGGCCGACAAAACTTCATATTTAGGCGGCCAGTCGAGACTACAAAAATGCATGTTTGTGTGCGTTCAATCATGAAAACTAAAAGGAATTTAACCAGAATCGATCGATACATAAATGTTTTTTTGTATTTTTGACCAAAATATGACATTTTACACAGATCGAGATCGAGAGTCAGTGTTCCTCCGAGACCGCGCTATCGGTCGAGGTGAACAATGACTGGTCATCTCTTCGACCAGTTCTGCAGTTTTGGACCTCCGAGAATTCTCCATGGGATAATGGGAGGTAAGTACTGTTTCATGTATTGTCATCCAGTGCACCTGAGCCTACCTTCAATGTTTTCTGGATAAAGGGATTTTGATAAAGCCTAAAAAAACAAGAAATTCCTCCGAGGTAGGAAAAACACCCCCGTCAAAGGGAAATAACCTTCTCAGTTGGTGGCAGTGACTGAGTGAGAATGGTTATTTCCCTTTGACCATTAAGATGTCCCTCTATAAGTCCTTGTAGAATCTTAATCCACCAATAACTCCCTAACCGTGTGTTTGACTGGTCCCAATTTTTGTAAGGACCGTCTCAGGAATGTATAGAACCTGTTCACCAAGTTTGGTGACGATCGGTCCGTTCATTCTTGAGATCTATATGCGAACACAAACAAACAAACACATGGACCGAATCCTATACACACCCCTATACCGGGGGTGTAAAAAAAAAGGTTTGTCTAGGTTTACCCGACAGACTCTTTTTTTTTCTCCCGCAGACTCTAAACGGCTTTTTTCCATCCTTGTGTGTGTGTGTGTGTGTGTGTGTGTGTGTGTGTGTGTGTGTGTGTGTGTGTGTGTGTGTGTGTGTGTGTGTGTGTGTGTATGTGTGTGTGTGTGTGTGTGTGTAAGGAGGGGGGGTTGGGGGAGCGGTGGGTTTTCGCAGCCTACGAGTCAGAATGACGGGTTTTCACAGCCTGGGAGTCAGAATGACGGGTTTTCACAGTCTGGGAGTCAGACTGATGGGTTTTTGCAGTCCGAGAGCGGCATACACAGTGGTGTGAGTTTGGAGCTGGAGGGTCAGAATGCGGCGGTCATGACAGCGGTGCAGTTCATGCTGTTTCAGTCAACAATGATTCAACTGAGAACAGAAAGCGTGGAAGACAGTATCTCCTCTTGAGGGAAAACCACATTGTCGGTGCAGGAACAGAACACACGAACATTCCCTCTGTTAATGGTATGAAAGTAAATCCACGTGAGCATGCCGTGATGTCTGTTGATCAAGTGTTTGACCCTGCATGTGTGCCCACAGAGGGAAATCCCATGCAAGAGCCATTAGAGGTTGGACAGTTTGTTCTTTGGAGACGCAGTGCGGTGGTTGAAAATGAGACCAGCAGACCTGTTTACCCTTACGATTTTGGCGTAATTTATTACGATTTTCTGCAAAAACTACGCCATTCCGCTATCCGTGTCAAGACTACGATTTTCATAAATAAAATTTAACAAAAAAAAAAAAAAAAAAAATTTTTTTTTTTTTTTTTTCAATTCACATGTTTGGCATTGTTTTTTTCAATGGCAAAATGGGATGAAAAAGCACAGGACTGACCAGAGATCATGTCTGTCTGATGAGACGCTGGAGAGCCTTATTCTAGTGGTGAAGTCTCGCCCTCACTCATTCGGCAAGCGCAAGTACAGTAGAGAAGCGCTTGACACACTGAAAAAGGCCTACTACGAGCAAAAGAAAAAGAATCAGTGATGCATGTGCTTTTGATGTGATCTTCTTTGAAATTATGATGACTACAAAAACTGACTGATGTGTTTTGTTTGTAAATGATGGATATATGTGCATGATTGCGTTTCGCAGACACAGTTGTCATGTGCCGCGGCGTTGTAATTGGCGACGAATGCTGGATGATTACTATTTTTGTGCCAGGATTACTATTTTTGGGGCTGAGCATTACTCCAAAACACTTATGGGGGTAAACAGGTCTGGACCAGTGCAGTTCACAGAGACAAGCGGTTGGCTGCAAGATAAAACTTCCCGACGGCTGCCAGGCGCCAAGAAACAGTTACGACATCTTTCCACAACACTCTTCAATTCAGCATTGTCGAGTCCACTACATACACAAGGCAAAAACATGTGTTTTGGGTAAAATGTTGAGAGAAAAAACTGAGTCGGTCAGCAGGACTACGCTCTAAAGTTCAGTAAAATCTGGCACAAAATGAAGCAATTTTCAAGTCTGATTCCAGTTTCCACTAGGGCAAAGTAGAATTCTACTTTCCCCTAGAGATTGAATTCCAGTTTCCCCTAGAGGAAACTGGAATTCCAGTTTCATCTGGCAATAATCCAGAGGAAAGTAGAATTCCAGTTTCCTCGAGGGGAAACTGGAATTCTACTTTCCCCTAGGGGAATCTCAGATTCCTCTGGATTCCACTTTCCACTGTGACATATATATACGACTTGTGTCTGTGTGTCTGTGTGTGTGTGTCCGCGATGCACGCCCAAGGTTCTCGATGGATCTGTTTCAAATTTGGTGGCCATATTCAACTACACCCCGGACACAACCTGCTCGATGAGATATTTCAACACGTGCTCTCAGCGCGCAGCGCTGAACCGATTTTGGTTTTTCTCTGGATCCATTCCCAGTAACTCTTCCTTATCTTCTCCAGTGTTTTCAGCGTTTATCTCCCTTCCTTCGTGTGGCGTCAATCCATATTCCCGTTTCTACTTTTAGAACTGAGGTCACTGTCGACAACGCTCAATCCATATTCCCGTTATACTATTTTTACTCTTCTCCAGTGTTTTGCGCGTTTATCTCCCTTCCTTCGTGCGGTGAGCCGGGTATTCGGCTCAACTTCTTCCCGGCGAAGCCGTACCCGGCGAAGCGGGTATTCATCTAGTTCTAAATATATGTGACACCTATGTCAATCTGCAAATTCATTCAGCAAAAAAAAAACAAAAACAAAAAACATAAGAAGACTTTTATTGCACAGAATGCAGCCTTCTTGATGATTGTTGGTACATGTCTAAGTGAAAGGACGCTCTCGTTGCACCTGGAAGTCTGCGGTCGGTTTCATTGGCCAGCATCACTTGCAGGTCAATGCAGTTGGACGTATAAACATCAACTACAGAAGCGCCCCCCCCCCCCCCCCCCCCGAAGGTATTTTTCATAAAACAAAGAACAACATTTAATTATCCATGGCACCTTAATTCGTCAGCTAGGCGACATACCCTGCGGATTAGACCGGTGTAACACGAGAAAATTACTCCCACGAGATTTTTCTCCGGAGTAAACATTTCGTACGAAAAAGTTACTCCCTTTACGAAAAAAGCACTCCCCCATTACACGAGAAAATTAGTCCCCAAGACAGGTGAGTTCCGAGTAAACATTTCGTACAAAAATGTTACTCCCCTGACGAATAAATAACGAATAAATTACTTCACCCCAACACAAGCAATTTAACTTGGTGGTGGAAGGGGTGGAAGGAGGGTAGCGCGACATTCGTGTGCGCAAGATCACTTATTGACATTATCCCTTCACCCGCATCCCATTTTTGCGTACAAGATTTTTTCTGGAAGTAAAAAAAATGGGGAGTAAAAATTTCGTGGAGGGAGTAATTTTTTCGTGCCTTGGGGAGTTCTTTTCTCGTACGAAAAGTGTACTCGGAGTAAGAATTTCGTACGAAATATTTACTCCGGAGTAAATTTTTCGTGGAGTAAAAATGTCGTGTTACACCGGCACCCCTGAATAAATCATCAGGATCAGCTACTCCAGACGGCTAGACATTATATTTCTGCTTGTTCAACAGAGCAATATGTGACTGATCATACTTCTGGAAATAGGTGGCAAAGACGCAGCCGTTATCCCGACTGCCTTGTAATTTGGTTATGTATTATTATAAGAAAAGGGAAAAAATATCCAACATTCTGCCAACAAAATGAACAAACACACATCGATCGGCCTTGGAAATGTTAAAAAATCCGATGACTTCCGTTTCGAAGAATTCAGAAAAAATGCATGATGACTCCTACATAATAAAGCTCTGGGCTCTTGCAAAGAAACTGGCAATTTCCAATACAAGAAAAGAGGAAAACACATAAACAGATATACTACAATGCAAGGTGAAATCAGACAATGAACAAAGAAAGAAAAGAATTCTTTTTTTAAAGACGAGAGTAAAAGAACAAAGAAGAACAAGGAGAAGAAGGACAAGAAGAAGAACCAGAAACACACACACACACACACACACACACACACACACACACACACACACAAACCCTCCCACCCACCCACCCCCACACACACACACACACACACAAACAAAAACAGAAAAGAACAAATTGAGCATCGAGGCGCTTCGAAGTTGGAATCAAACGAAGACGAAGAGAGTTAATACAACCTGCAATCTCTTGCGTTTCTGTGATCAAATTCACCAACACCCGCTGTGCTCTCCGGCATTGCTGTTGGATCCACTCATCTAATTAATCAATATGTAATGAGAAAAAACTGCGCAGGGCAGTTATCTGATTGCTCAATGATTACGAGATAAATCGCTATACCCAAGCCACCATCCCATCCCTCCCCACCCAAAAAACAAAAAACAAACAAAGAAAAAACAAAGAATGAGAAGAAAAAAACCACGATTACCTCGGGAGGTCTATTTCGGTCTGGCTAGCGAGTACTTGATTACGGACTTTTGAAACAAAGCTACAGACAGACAGACAAGACATGCACGTACGCACACGACTTCCTCCCTCCCCCTCTCCCCTGAATAGGTTTTTTGCCTTTTTATTATATTTTTCTTTTTTACTTTTATGTTTATCTTTTGTAAATGTTTTACGTGTGTATAATAATATAAGATTAGAGTAGTCCCTCTCTGGGCGAGGGCTAGTTGAAAAGAAGCTCGTTTTTACATTTAGTCAAGTTTTGACTAAATGTTTTAACGTAGAGGGGGGAATCGAGACGAGGGTCGTGGTGTATGTGTGTGTGTATGTGTGTGTGTGTGTGTGTGTGTGCGTGCGTGTAGAGCGATTCAGACCAAACTACTGGACCGATCTTTATGAAATTTGACATGAGAGTTCCTGGGATTGATATCCCCATACGTTTTTTTCATTTTTGTGATAAATGTCTTTGATGACGTCATATCCGGCTTTTCGTGAAAGTTGAGGCGGCACTGTCACGCCCTCATTTTTCAACCAAATTGGTTGAAATTTTGGTCAAGTAATCTTCGACGAAGCCCGGGGTTCGGTATTGCATTTCAGCTTGGTGGCTTAAAAATTAACTAATGACTTTGGTCATTAAAAATCTGAAAATTGTAAAAAAAAATAAAAATTTATAAAACGATCCAAATTTACGTTTATCTTATTCTCCATCATTTGCTGATTCCAAAAACATATAAATATGTTATATTCGGATTAAAAACAAGCTCTGAAAATTAAATAAATAAAAATTATTATCAAAATTAAATTGTCCAAATCAATTTAAAAACACTTTCATCTTATTCCTTGTCGGTTCCTGATTCCAAAAACATATAGATATGATATGTTTGGATTAAAAACACGCTCAGAAAGTTAAAACAAAGAGAGGTACAGAAAAGCGTGCTATCCTTCTTAGCGCAACTACTACCCCGCTCTTCTTGTCAATTTCACTGCCTTTGCCATGAGCGGTGGACTGACGATGCTACGAGTATACGGTCTTGCTGAAAAATGGCAGCTACTTGACTAAATATTGTATTTTCGCCTTACGCGACTTGTTATTGCTTATGCCACAACCCTCGTAAAATAAAATTTGATTTGATTTGATTTGATTTGATTTGATTTCTCTCTCCCTCCCCCTTCTCTCTCCCTGCCCCCTTCTCTCTCCCCACATCTCCCCCTATCTCTCCCTCCCTGCGCCCAAACCTCTTCCAAAAGAGCCCACACGTAACCCCCCCCCCCCCCCCTCCTGTCTGTCTCCTATCTTACAGCCCGTCCGCGTCCCTCTCCCTTCTTTCCGTCTCAAATTTCTCCCCGCGGATCGCTGTGACCTCAAATTATGATGGGCGCAGCCAACCCGGCGATTGCAACGAGTCTGGGTCAGTGCCACAGCTAATGCACCCGAGTTGCGCACGCTACAGGCACTTGATAATAGTCACAAACAAAAAACAAGAATTGTAGGTTATTGGAACGTTTAATTTTTGACAAAACAAAACGTTACATTTATAGTACGTTGACCCAATGGTCTTTTAATAGACAGGCAGACAGACAGACAGACAGACAGGCAGACAGACAAGACACATATTTATTGTACAAACAATGAACTCATCTTAAAATCGTCGATGAATCTCGCATGCTCTTCAGAATGGGAGCAATGTGCATATCAGTGTAGAATTTCTCCTCTACAAATACATTTAACGTCTGTATTATATCCTCGGAAAACCACACAGTCAGACAGACAGACAGATAGACAGACAGAACGGCAAGCAGAAAGAGAGAACAGCAAAGATAAG
>NC_090257.1:30940380-30962162 GCF_037325665.1 Littorina saxatilis | reverse complement strand
AAACGCGTACACACGCACAAACAGGCGCAGACACACACGCGCGAGTATATTGCGCACACAGACAGAGACTCGCTCCAAGATGATTTTGAAATGAAACTGTGATTTCAAGGTTTGACACAACTCTACTAGTTATGAATAATATCAGCGGAAGAGTAGTGTAAGACGGTAAGGCAAACCAAAAAAACAAAAAAAGTTGGTTTAGAGTAACCCGACCGACCCTATTTTTTTCCGCCGACCCTAAACAATTTTTCATTTCTGAAAAAAAATCCACAAAAAAAACAACACCTCTGGCACATTTTGCGAACCATACGGCGAGACTAAAATAATTTTTTATTTTAAAAGCCGACCTACCGACCCTATTTTTGTGTGTGTTAATGTTACCCTAAACCAACATATATTTTTGTTTGGCCTAATGTGAGGCCATTTTGGGGAGACAGATTCCGATAAACCCATGATATACCGCAACATGCAGACCTTGTTGACGGACAGCGAAACTCATCGAAGACTTGAAACTTATTACACTTCCAAACCTATGAGAAACATCTAAAACCAGAAATATGACTGACGTCGTATGAATCCTGGATGCATACATCAAAAGCATTGCACTGGTGACCCAGGTGATTTCTATCTTGGAGAACCGCTCAGCATCCCCCGTAATTCCTTATCAGCTAAACGCGAGCACTTGGGAGCACAAAGTTAACGTGCAGTTTATAGCGGTTGAGGGCGGATTGAGATTGAGATATGGTTGCTGCCATGGCTGAAGCAAGAGTCGGAGTTTCGCCCACGGACATTGAAATTGATTTCATCTCGTGCTGCAGAACATTACCCTGTCTGCCACCTTCTCTGGCTCAACGTGTTGCTTTAATCCTTTTAGTTTGTTTCCGCAGTGCATTTAAATTTGGCTCTCCGACCAGGTTTTATATCATTTTTCCTCCTGTCCTTCATGTATCTGTTTCGTTCTCCATTCTTAGCTTATATCTCTCTTTCGTTGGAAACTCTAAGGTATGGCAATGTTTGTGTTTGCTCAAAACGAAGTCATTAAACTAGCTGTTGGTGTTGAGGCATATTCATTATTAAAGGATACGAATTTCACTTCGATTTGAAAATGATTCAACCAGAATGGGCACCCACTGGTCTACTTCCGCTCCTTGCGCTGACCAATAAATTTAAATGTTACAGAAATTGCAGGGAGAAAACTCAAGTTCAGCAGCTGGGCAAGCCATACCAAGAACCGTCAGATAGAATCAGACTGGTCCACAGCGGCTATCATTACCCCTTAAAATCCGAACATCCGTCTCCAGGAAGATGACTACACAGCTAATTTTAGCGTTGCCCGCATAAGAAACTAGAGCTACATACAGTATGTCGCGCGCCGATGTTGGTCTTTGATACCCATTTTTCGTGTAGCCCTTCTTGTATTATTCATAAGTCAACATAAATCGTTCAAGAATATAACGTGCAATAAGATCATCCTTCCTTTGGACACATATACCATATCAATTTCCTGAGGAGAGTGGATATTTTTGTTGAATGCATTTCATAGCTGACAACTGTGTCAAGCTGCTGAATAAATACGGCAACAACAAATCCCACTCCGCACAGAATGCCGCAGCCACAGTGTTGAGTTATGGTATGTGTCCAAGTGAAAGGGTGCTCTAATTCCATGAGAAAGCTGGACAATCTTTAGTGATAAACATGACCGCTCACACAAGAGCGAAGGTTCTTTTTTTTCATGGCCCAGTCCAGTGGAGACCCACGATCGAGAAGCTCTGGGGGCCGGCAACGTCGCTGTGGCGGACTGCGGACTTCGACCTACAGACCGGATTGAAGTTTTAGCATGGCTGGGAACGCAGAAGAAGAAGAAGGTTCATTTTTGTCACGGACCAGTCCAGTGGAGACCCACGAAAAGCTCACTGCGGCGGACTGCGGACTTCGACCTACAGGCTCGGATTGAAGTTTTAGCATGGCTGGGAACGCAGAAGAAGAAGAAGGTTCATTTTTGTCACGGACCAGTCCAGTGGAGACCCACGAGAAGCTCTGGGGGCCGGCAACGTCGCTGCGGCGGACTGCGGACTTCGACCTACAGGCTCGGATTGAAGTTTTAGCATGGCTGGGAACGCAAAAGAAGAAGAAGGTTCATTTTGTAAAGCGTGGGAAAAAGAATATATCTGCTCGGAGAGAAAGTGGGGGGAGGGGGGGGGGTAGAGATATCGTGGCAACAATGCCTGGCACCGCCGACAATCTTACACAGTCTCTGGGTCAAATCCTATTGTGTTTCACGTTGCCTAGCAACGAAACGGAATAGTATCAGTTCCGGAGAGCACGACTGATATTCGGCATGAATTACGATCCCCGGGGCCGATGTGCTGATTCCAGTCTTGATGTAGATTGATGCTGTCTGTCTCTGTGGAATTGGAACAACTGCGGTGTTCTGCCGGTCATTTTACGTGACCTATGTGAATTTGCTTTGAGAATAGAGTAGTTTCTTGGCTTCTGACTCGTGCATGGTTGCCTAGGCATAGGACATTCAGCGGCTCGCATCTTATCAGTAAATGTTCCGCATTGTGCAGAAATAAAACTGCGATTGACAGTAAAAGTGGAGCTCAAGCCAATGCCCCAAACTCAAGGACAGTTTTTTTTTAAAGTGAATGAAATTCGGAGATTTACTTGCACGCGAATAACTTATACCTTATTGTTTAAACATTATAAAATCCATGAAACTCGCATTTTTCATGATCCGCAAACTTCCACCATTATTGTTAATACCCACTGAAACTTAGCATGTAGCTATTAGCCTGCCACTAACACATTACTATTACTAAAGGAAATGTGTAGCACTAATCCACATTTGTAACTAGTTGTTTTGATTGATTAATCATGTATGATTATAGATATATACTCTTTGATTGCTATGTTTCCGAGTGTTCCTAAGTGATGTGATGTGATGCCGAAACATTTTTTGGTAATGTTTATGTATAATGAATATGGACATTGAAGTGTTGTGCTGCCAATCGGGATGTTACACCGGCAGTTCGAGAAAAATGATGTCATTTCTATCTCCATAATCGGTACTGAGTTCTCCTCCCCGCAACCTCTGTATCGGCGATCTCACTGTAACATCAGATCTAGAACGCTCGTGGAATAAATCCCAATTGCCGAGAACAAAAATGGAAGGATTTACTATCAAGAGGCGGAAAGCAGGGGGAATAGGCCGTGGCCTGGCACATAGAATCCCGGGATCTTTAGGGCATATTGTATCTTACATCAGCCGCCAATTTCCCCCCAATTCCCACAGCTGTTGCCACAATTGATTCCTCCCAGCTTCCACCAGTGACATCACGACTCCCGGGTGATCTGTTACATCCACACGCGCTTGAAACATGAAAATTGGTTACAAAAAAAAACAAAGGTTGCATATCAACGGTGCTTGAGTTGGAAATAGCTAAAATCGCCTCCCTAATTACACCCCCCCTCCCCCACCCCCCAACAAACAAAAATAAAAATATGTGTAAAAAAATGGTAACACTTTCTTTCCAAATTGCAGGTGGTTGGTACGAAAGTGTCTGGAAAGTTCACTAAATCACAAGAATTAGAGAGGAAAAATAGCGGAACTATTTTTCCTGGTGTTTGAGAGGGAAAATAATAAGGGTCAGAATCTTTTCTTTTTTTAAAATTAACAAGTGCTAAAGACAAAAATCTGCTAAAATCCTCTCCCGATCACAACAATTGAAGAGGGAAAAGGGCAATTTTTGTTTCAAAGCCAACACGAGAGGGAAATAGAAGGGCAAATCAATTCAAAAGTGCATGCAACATCCACATGCAGCTGTCCTATTAAAAGCAGGTGCACGTTCAGCAATCCCCTAGAGGTGAAGGTCAAAAGGGAAAGTCACAGCTACTTCAGACTGCACGTGACTCTAGCTCAACGAGTACAGATGTCACTGCATCATCGGTAACTCCCCAAACATAGACACGTAAAATACTAGATAAGTCTTCTTTTTCGGGGGGGGGGGGGGGGGGGGAGAGGTAGTAGTATATTGACTGCAAGGACTGCATAGAGCATATATATATTTCCGAAACTTTTAAAATTGAGGAAGAAAATAAATCCTGTGTCTGTGTGAGGTTTCGCTCTTCATTCGGCCCATGATTAACACATGAAGGTAATATTTCGGGATGCGAGTAGCCTATTAGTCTACATAACAATGAGATAATTATTGTGACGCGCGCGTCTCCCTCTCTAGCTCTCTCTCTCTCTCTCTCTCTCTCTCTCTCTCTCTCTCTCTCTCTCTCTCTCTCTCTCTCTCTCTCTCTCTCTCTCTCTCTCTCTCTCTCTCTCTCTCTCTCTCTCTCTCTCTCTCTCTCTCTCTCACTCTCTTGACTAAGTTTTTTTTTATTAGTGCATGAGTGTTACAGGATCAAATCTAAAGTAAAGTTCTTTCTGGAACAAATAGTCAAGACGGATACAAAGCCATTGTTACAAATTGTGTGCGATGAAGACTGATAAAACCACAACATCTCAAAAGTGTTACTCTTCAATAACTGAACTGATTGCTCAATTCTAAAGCCTAATATTAATTGGGCGACCTTTATACTTATGTAATAAAGTTCTGAGTTCTGAGTTCTCTCCCTCTCTCTCCCTCTCTCTCCCTCTCCCTCTCTCTCTGCATAAATTGTATTACGGTAAAGTGCCGATTTACATTACATCATTATTTAATAAAGCTACCGACAATTGTATTACGGTAAAGTGCCGATTTACATTACATCATTATTTAATAAAGCTACCGACAATTGTATTTCGGTAAAGTGCCGATTTACATTACATCATTATTTAATAAAGCTACCGACAGATATGGGTCGGTCAACTTGATCCCACCGATTCCACGAATTGACCTTTATAAGACCAGTCTTGCTTTTTCGGGTACATCAGTTTGGAATTCACTTCCATCATCCTTTAAGCACTTAAAGTCATTAAAAAGTTTTAAAAAATGTGTTTAAAACACTTAATGTCTGAATAGTTTAACTCGTTTTGATTTACCACACTTAGTATTACGCCAAAGATATGCTGTGCATTGCATTGTCTATTCTGAACATTTTTGTTGTACTATTGCTACATGTTCGATTGCTACCAGCTTGTACTTATAATTACCTGCATAGTATGCATTTGATTTTATGAATAACCACATATGTATGCTCTTCATGCCTCATCATCATCATCATCATCATCATCATCGTCATCGTCATCTTTATCATCACGTGCTGAAGTTTTCCGACCTCCTTTTGTTGGTAAACTTTTTTTACTTTTTAATCTTTTATTTTTATTTTTTTTATCATTGAGTGTCTGTGCGTCCCAAGGACAGATTGTAAGAAAAGGCGTAGCCTTAAATCTTAATCCTTGTTAAATAAAGTTCAATTGAATTCAATTCTCTCTCTCTCCTCTCTCTCTCTCTCTCTCTCTCTCTCTCTCTCTCTCTCTCTCTCTCTCTCTCTCTCTCTCTCTCTTTCTCCCCCTCACATTTCCTGCCACCATTTTTCTTGTGGCTCATACCATTAGACAAGCAGGCAATTTGTCAAGACACTTAGTTATCCAGGCAGAAAGAAGCTCAGTCAATCGATCTTGTTATACACATCAAAGCCCAGCAACACTGAGACGGCCTCACCTGCGGACTCACACTTCGACGCCGGACTAAAAGGCACTCATGCTGTTTGGGTGAATCGTTTAGCACATTGGAAGTAGTAGAAGCAGAGAGCTTTCCCCTTCAGCCACTTTCCGCTGGGAGAGCTCTTTGCTTGGAGGCTCACCATTGTCTGATTGGTCGGGTGATGGGGAACTAATTGTGAAGAAGGGGTGACCTTTAGTGCTGGAGGACCTAAGAGACTGATGGCTAACTTAGCTGTCAGGAATCCATAGGTCAGGAGGTTGTCGATGAAGATATACTGATGACGTTCCATAAACCTTATTCAAAAAGGAAGAGAGGTTATGCAATGGTCCAAATAGACGAAACAAAACAGTCACAAGAACTTCGACCTATTGGTCTTCAATATGGACAAACAAGATACTAAACAAAAAACGGTAATAGTAAATGGTACTGTGACGTACCTCGGAGTTGTGTCGCTTACAAAATTTCATTTTTCTGTTAGAATCAAAGATTTGGATTAGATGGGTTTTTTCTAATTCTCTAAGAATCTTTTTTTTTAATTTTTTTTTTTAGTGTATGAACGTTACAGGATCAAATGTAAAAGTACAGTTTTGTCTGGAACAAATAGTCAAAACGGATACAAAGCCAATGTTACAAATTGAAAACGATATAACCCCAGCGTCTCAAAAGAGTCACTCTTCAATAACTGATCGTTCAAAAAGAACTCTAACTGTTCATTTTAAAAGCCTGATATTAATTGGGCGAAGTCAGTCGACTTTACGAAGTCTTATTCACGAAGCTCACAGCGCGAAGCTTTTTGCACTGACATTTCGGTAAAAAGACTTCGTCAAGTTGACTTTGGCTCAGTTAAAGGAAGATGTTACAAATACTGAACTTCCAGAAATGACAAACATTGTGAGGAATCAGTCGTGGAGTCCAGCAGACGATGCAAGTACAAGATTCATGGAAGTTTGGTGATATACCTAACAACAGATATATATGCATGTGCTTCGAACGACTGACCTTTTGCAAATCGTATAGACTGGGCGACTGGCCTTTAAGGAATCATCGTTTTTGAGTGAATGACCTTTAGGAGGAGAGTGGATCTGTCACGGGTGTGTGAGTGAGTACAGCACCTCTGAGTGACGGCGGATGAAGGATTCCATCTCACCTGTCCTGCAGGTCAGTCAGCTGTGAACTGCTGAGAATATGGCAAGAGGCTTTTTTTTTCTTTCGACTTTCGTAGCCTCCCCCTCTCTGTATCTGTCTGTCTGTCTGTCTCTGTCTCTGTCTCTCTCTCTCTCAAGGACAGATTGTAAGAAAAGGCGTAGCCTTAAATCTTAATCCTTGTTAAATAAAGTTCAATTCAATTCAATTCTCTCTCTCTGTCTCTGTCTCTCTCTCTGTGTCTCTCTCTCTCGGCATAATTGATTGGTTGCATTTAGCATTTTCGTCTATCAATTTCTTCTATTTGTATTCTTCTTTAGTGGATATTATATTATGTATTGTATTTGTTTCAGGATAGGTTGTTAGACAAGGCAATGTGCCTTAAACCTTTATCCTTGTAAAATACAGTTCGTTCCGGCGTTCGTTCGTTCGTTCGTTCGTTCGTTCGTTCGTTCGCTCGCTCGCTCTCTCTCTCTCTCTCTCTCTCTCTCTCTCTCTCTCTCTCTCTCTCTCTCTCTCTCTCCGTCTCTCTCCGTCTCTCTCTCTCTCTCTCTCTCTCTCTCTCTCTCTCTCTCTCTCTCTCTCTCTCTCTCTCTCTCTCTCTCTCTCTCTCTCTCACACACACACACAACTGCTCCTCTGAAAATGTCCAAAGAATTGTTACGATCAACGATCATGTCAGTATAATATCATTTATATGCTTTTGATTTGATACGTGAAATGTTCTTTTTGTACATTTACTTTTTTTGTGTGTGGTCATTGTGAAAACCCGCATAACACCGGTACGTTAAACAATTAAACCATCCATCCATCCATCCATCCATCCATCCATCTCTCCTGCTCCATAACTTGATTTTCACAGACTATGATTAGCGTGGGCTCACAAGTACACACGGACACACCGGAACACACGCACGCACACACACACACACACACACACACACACACACACACACACACACACACTCATTCTCTCACTCACACACTCATCCTCTCACTCACACACTCATCATCTCACTCACACACTCATCATCTCTCACTCACACACTCATCCTCTCATTCACACACTCATTCTCTCACTCATACACTTCTACCGCAAGTTATGACTTAGTCTCAGGGTTAGCCAATGCAACAGTGATCAATAATCCAGGAATTTGACATCAACATGGCTAACACAAAATAACAAGACACACTGCCAATGTACAAGGGCAAAAGTAATTCAAGTTACAGCGCACAGACGTACTAATTAAAATGCTGCTCCACTCACCTTGGTTTTAATTCAGTCCCGAGAACAAAATCCACGTCAGTGTTCACAATAAGAATAGTTCAGGCATTCTGCAGCTCAACAGAAGTTCTATTTAGTAGTATGCATGTCAATAAATCCAGTCACCCCTTTGCTACGGTAAGTATACTGAAACCGGTTAAAGATTCTTAAATCAATCAAACCGGTTAGGGATCATTAAAACCGTGAAACCGGTTCGCGATTCTAAACACACAGAAACCGGTTCGCGATTCTAAACATACAGAAACTTGACCGGGTTAGCGATTCTAATCACACAGAAATTGGTTATCAATTCTACACACACTGAAACCGGTTCGCGACACTTGGCACTGTCACAGGTAGCAATGACAATAGGTGAACACATTCACTCTCAGGTTGATCAATGGAAACACATCCTGCAGACGAAGACATCCAGTTTCACTTCAGCCCAGCCACACACAGACCAGAGTTATCTTTTTATTGCCTATAAACGCTCCAGCCAATACTGTATACTACACGGCTATCAAAAATTCATAGCAAACCGCCGGCACCACCCACAGGCACCGAACTGCACTCTACTAGTCTGCGAGCTATGAGGGCTGCCGAGAGACAGACACACTGACTGGGACATAGACACAGAGAGGTCCATTCACAGACACAGCACAATGCCAGACTATTGTCATCACACCGACCCGCCCGCGTTCCAGCACTGAACAGACGCCGGCTTCGACCTGTGCCGCACAGCACCCTGTTGAATCGGCTGCGAGCGATTTGAGATGCCACCCCGGAGAAGCTTTTGATGCGAGTCTCGACGACTCAGTTTTCTTCATTGGTTTCGTTTTAAGAATTTGATAATCGATCCATTGAGAAACCTTGTTTTATGTTCACAGGACATCACTACATGGCGGGATGTTGACGAAGTGTTAATTTGGGACTTTGGGATTTACAATACGACAGTCAGTTTTCTTTCATGTAGAATTCACGCGTAGTAACTTAGTAAGGACACTGTTTACGCAATGTTCTGTTTATGTTGGTACATCGCCGTAAATGGGCTCTTGGGAGAAAAGAAAAGTCCATCAGGTTCAGAGACATCCTGTTTGCTGCCGCGCGAGCAGATAAAATGTTCCCGTCGCGATATAACCTTCGTGGTTGAAAACGACGTTAAACACCAAATAAAGAAAGATAAAATGTTCCCTCTTTATCTTCACTGCCCTGACTGCAAAACCCCTCCACGCGGAGGTGTTTTCAGACACGTCAGGCACAGGGTGCATTCTAATTCTTGCATGTATGGGCAAACATTTCGGAGGGAGCTACATCGCTCGCAGCTGAGGGAGGGCGCTGAAAATGTGCCGCAGCCGATTCAACGAGGTACACAGACTGGTGTAGGAAATGACTGGCGTTTCAACGCAACATTCGTACACTCATTTCCGCCGGTTCGTCTGTACTTGCATCATCACTCTGCATTCTTCTTCCATCTGACTTCTTGTACGCTAGCTCTCTAGGAAATTCCTCATCTTTTTCTTATCTAGTCAGAGCAAAAAATACGAGAGAACGGCATTCTAGAGACTCAGTTTTGAGTGTCTGTGTTGTGCGAGACAGATAGCTGAGAGAGTTGGAACTCCAGAGAAGACAGAGAGAGAGTGTGTGTTCTATTCTCTGGATCATTGCGATATTGACGTGTGTGTTGCTTTTCTCTGCCTCCGTCTGCAACAGGCACAGTTCCATGACCCATTTTGACGCAGAGAGAGAGAGAGAGAGAGAGAGAGAGAGAGAGAGAGAGAGAGAGAGAGAGGGAGGTGGGGTGGGGGGGGGGGGGGGGGTGGGGTGGGGGGATGTTTGGGGGGGGCGGTATGTGCGCGTGTGTTCGTCGGGTCACGACGATATTGATCAGTCCCCGGTGTGCTGCGGGCTGAATTTTCCTTCTCAGTCTCAACAGGTCAATGCTACAGGCATTAGGTGCCGAGATTTGTGTGTATGTGTGTGTGTGTGTGTGTGTGTGTGTGTGTGTGTGTGTGTGTATGTGTGTGTGTGTGTGTGTGAAAGAAAGAGAAGAGAGAGATACTGAGACAGAGAGAGACGGAGAGAACCACAGAGAGAGACAGAGACGAAGAGACAGACATAGAGAGTTTGAGAAAGGTTTGACCAAATATTTGTTTATTTCTTCACCATCTCATCATCATCGCCCGGCCATCCATGTCTTCACCCAAATGATGGTGACTGTTGACCCAGCAGTGTCCAGTTCCAGTTCCCAGTGCCACGCCCCCTTCCAGCGTCCTTGACACCCCCCCAAAGAGTGAGGGGGGAAGTATCTCTGTTCCTTCTCAAAGAGTGATAGGGAAGTATCTGTAGTCCTTCTCAAAGAGTGAGGGGGGAAGTATCTCTGTTCCTTTTCAGAGAGTGAGGGGGGAAGTCAATAATGTTGTGTTTGTTGGTCCCCGCTGTTGGTGATGTACTCAGCCCCGGTGTCTGGAACTGGTTGGCATTTACCACGGGTACCACCACAGCACCTTTGTTTGTTTGTCTGTCTGTGTGTCTTCGTGTTTTTTTCTGCCCCTGGGTGCGAAACCGATACTCTGACGTGGGCACGCGTTCACACTCTTCCGCAATCAGAGAGAATCAGAAGTATTGACGTCACGTGGTATACCGGTTTTCGTGTCCGGATTTATACCAAAGTACCAGCAAAACGTTCACCAAAAGAGTAAAAGGCTCAAGAACGGAGAAGAAGAAGACGCCGACTTGAAGACACATCACAGTCTACAGTGCAGTTCTCAGGGCTCGCTCTTTGGTCACCGTTTTTATATTTAGTCAAGTTTTGACTAAATATTTTAACATCGAGGGGGAATCGAAACGAGGGTCGTGGTGTATGTGCGTGTGTGCGTGTGTGCGTGTGTGTGTGTGTGTGTGTAGAGCGATTCAGACTAAACTACTGGACCGATCTTTATGAAATTTGACATGAGAGTTCCTGGGTATGAAATCCCCGAACGTTTTTTTCATTTTTTGGATAAATGTCTTTGATGACGTCATATCCGGCTTTTCGTGAAAGTTGAGGCGGCACTGTCACGCCCTCATTTTTCAACCAAATTGGTTGAAATTTTGGTCAAGTAATCTTCGACGAAGCCCGGACTTCGGTATTGCATTTCAGCTTGGTGGCTTAAAAATTAATTGATGACTTTGGTCATTAAAAATCTGAAAATTGTAAATAAAAAAAAATATATAAAACGATCCAAATTTACGTTTATTTTATTCTCCATCATTTGCTGATTCCAAAAACATATAAATATGTTATATTCGGATTAAAAACAAGCTCTGAGAATTAAATATATAAAAATTATTATCAAAATTAAATTGTCCAAATCAATTTAAAAACACTTTCATCTTATTCCTTGTCGGTTCCTGATTCCAAAAACATATAGATACGATATGTTTGGATTAAAAACACGCTCAGAAAGTTAAAACAAAGAGAGGTACAGAAAAGCGTGCTATCCTTCTTAGCGCAACTACTACCCTGCTCTTCTTGTCAATTTCACTGCCTTTGCCATGAGCGGTGGCCTGACGATGCTACGAGTAAAATGGCATTGCGTTCAGTTTCATTCTGTGAGTTCGACAGCTACTTGACTAAATATTGTATTTTCGCCTTACGCGACTTGTTTAATACTGTGTGTGTTTTAAAAAAATATTTATCTGAGGCATTGGTTTGACCTGTTTGTTTGTCTGTCTGTGTGTCTTTCGTGTTTACTTCTGCCACTGGGTGCGAATCCGAGAATCTGACGTGGGCACGCGTTCACACTCTTCCACGATCAGAGAGAATCAGAAGTGTTGATGTGGTATACGGTTTCGTGCCCAACGTTTTGCCCGATTTATACCAAAGTACCAGCTTTCACCAAGAAAGTAAAAAGCTCAGGGACGGAGAAGAAAAAGACTTGGAAGACATATTAAGTACAGTGATGTTCTCAGGGCTCGCCAGACTGAAACCAACACGCGCGCGCGCTCACACTGACATAGACACTGCACACACACACACACACGCACCCCTACAAACCCACACGCGAACGCACACACGCACGCACGCACGCACGCACACACACACACACACACGCACGCACGCACACACACGCACATGCACGCATACACACACGCACATACACACACACACACACACACCCCGCCACACACACGTAAACACCCACAACCTTCTGTCAGCCTCCTACCCCAACCAAACTCCGAAAGCCTTGCAGAAAACGATCACAACAGAAACGAACTGAACAACGACCCCAACGAATATAACGTGCACTGGCCACTGTGCCAATATCGACGGCACAGTGGGAGAACCATTGACCGCTTCTTCACTGACCGCTGAGAAGGCTTGGTTAGGGGTCAAGTCAGGTTACCTCCGAGCTGTACAAGGTCACTCAATTATCACTCTTCTCACAGACCGATGCTGGTAAAATGACTCGCTTTTCTGCACTCCGTCTCGGACAGTTAGGTGAAAGAAGCAAGAGGTTGTCTTTGGAATCTCTGGTAAGTCAATACAGGCCACTGGCCACTGTCCACTGCCCACTGTCCACTGCCCACTGTCCACTGGCCACTGTCCACTGCCCACTGTCCACTGTCCACTGTCCACTGCCCACTGCCCACTGTCCACTGCCCACTGTCCACTGCCCACTGTCCACTGGCCGCTGGCCACTGTCCACTGCTATGAATGCAAACCTACGTTCTGTTTTCTGCTGGCTTCTTTTCTTACTTATGTCTTTCGGTTGTCTTACTCTCTTTTGTCCTTCTTTCTCGGGTTTCTGTTCGTTTCTCTTTCCATTTGTCTCTTACCCCTTATTTCCCTTTCTGTTCCATTTTTCTCTATCTCCTTTTTACATTTATCTTTGAATTTCACCTTATTTCCCTTTGTGTGTTTTCCTTTTATTTTCCCCTTCCCCTTTCCGTTTTCTTTCTTTCTCTTGCTTTTCAGTCTTCCCCAAAAAGGATCTGACTGGAACAAGAAGGAGAATGCGTGTGGCTACATCCTCACATCCTCGATTTCAAATACCGAATGTAAAGGATGGGGCCCCGGTAGCTCAGTTGGTCGAGCACTGGACTTGTGATCCTAAGGTCGCAGATTCGAATCCGGGCCGGGACGGACACGGGTCAACCTTTATGTGCAGACCCAGAGACGGTATTCATGTTCCACCCCCGTGTCACCACTGTGGCACGTAAAAGACCTCGGTAATTCTGCCGATAGTGCAGGTGGCTGATTACACCTAAACACGCACACGCCTGGGTAGCGCGACTCAGTTGCTGCTAGCTTTCCACTGGGAGGAAGCGACCCGAATTTCCCAGCGATGGGACAATAAAGTAATGAAAATGAAAATGAAAAAAAAGGATACATATACGAAGAATCGCTTCACCCACTCGCACTCTTCGCCACAGAACCAAGCTGATCACAAAGGAACGACAGAGAGTCGATCAGTACCACTGTGCCACCACCAACTTCCCTTTAAAAAGCGGTCAGTAGTGATGACTATATTTCTTAGAATATAACCACGTCATGTCCCAAATAGACGCTAGTTCTGGAGACACAAAAACCAGCTTAGCATAGCATGGCTGTATCCTAAACCCATCTCACTAATGCTGATGGGGTCTATGTCGACCAAAAGAGTGGGATTCTCTGTAGGTGGAGTTCCTGGAGGGGGATTCCCTGTATACAGGGAATACCACAGGATTTAGTTCCTGTAGCGTGTCGCTGATATCGCTGAAAGTCACGTGATGCTTGGCGACATCGGTAAAATTTGATGTTTTTCAATCTTTTTTGATATTTCTTAGAAATTCGAGTATGGTTTGCAAGTTTTATTGAAAAACTCCACCCTGTGGGATTCCCTGTATACAGGGAATCCCCCTCCAGGAACTCCACCTACAGGGAATCCCACTCTTTTGGTCGACATAGACCCCATCAGCCTCACTAATGAGTGTGCGCGTGCACGTTTCGTATCGCGTTTCCTTTCCTCGTCTAGACACAACTCAGTGGCGTGTCTGCTGCTATGGCCTCATTAGAACGTTTAATTACTTGACCTCAGTGAATTAATTATCAACCCAGTATCGCTTGAACTCATCAAGTGGACTGAAAAGTAATTGCTTCCACGAAACAGATTGCAGATTAATTAGTTAATTAATTAGAAAAGGTTAATTAAAGGTGATAAAGTTAAGATATGCCACTTTTTGACACTTGAAGTTAGTGAACCTTCAGAGGGTTGTATTTCCACACAAGTCGTATAACGCACATTTTGTTCTAAGGCCTAAAAAAAAATAGGTGTGGTTACAGTAACCCGACCTACCCTATTTTTAGGGGCCGACCCTATAACTTTTTATTACATTTGTCAAAAAAAACCAAAAAAACAAGAAAACGAGTGCAGAAAACGCAATGAAAGCGAAAGCGCCCGAGTCGCACACTTATTTCCCTGTCAAGTAGGTTTAATTTGTACACATTAGAAAAAAAAAGTTTAAAAAAAAAGTGATTGCCTACCTTCCTACCCTATTTTGTTTGGCTATGTTACCGTAACCACACCTATTTTTTTTGGCCTAACCCTTACTAACCCAGACATAAACCATAACTAAAAGTGTAAGGGTGACAACGTTCACAATTAATGTTTCCCTTGTTGACACCTGCTGTTGGTTATGAAGTTATGATTTGGGGTTTCAGGAGTTGTATTTCTTCGGAATTGTTGAATAACACACATTTGTTTTGTAACCCTAACCCTGCCAGGTTAAAAGGGATAATAATAATAATAATAATAATAATAATAATAATAATAAAGTGTATTTATATTGTGCCTATCCCTTACAAAAAAACAGAAATATTTGGCTCTAAGCGCATTACAACATGTGTAGGGACTTGGTACAATCAAGTCTGACAAATACAATAACACAATATACAGTCGGTCTCTTAGGTAAAACTGGGAAAAGCAGCTTCGACATTTGAACACTGCTACTATTGGATAAGGTGTAGAAATTGTATTGTATTGTATGGGGAGATTTATATAGCGCGTGACGTTCTCTAAGCGCTTTTACATATTAATTTCTGCCGTGTGAGATGGAATTTTTTACACAATATATCACGCATTCACATCGGCCAGCAAACCTCAAGCCTATTAGGGCGAGCATTCACCTTTCGCGGCCTTTATTCTAAGTCACACGGGTATTTGGTGGACATTTTTATCTATGCCTGTACACTTTTGCCAGGAAAGACCCTTTTGTCAATCGTGGGATCTTTAACGTGCACACCCCAATGTAGTGTACACGAAGGGACCTCGGCACGGTTTTTCGTCTCATCCGAAAGACTAGCACTTGAACCAACCACCTAGGTTAGAAAAGGGGGGGAGAAAATTGCTAACGCCCTGACCCAGGGTCGAACTCGCAACCTCTCGCTTCCGAGCGCAAGTACAGTGCGTTACCACTCGGCCACCCAGTTATCTAGTCAGCCCAGAAAACAACCTAAGAATTATTGCAAGATTTGATTTTTTTATGTCTACTTGTAGAGAAAATTTAGCCCTTTAACATAAAAATGATCTAGGAAAATCTACGGTTTATTTACTGAGATAAAATTAAATAAAGCATAATTAATCCCACGTTCTCATTCATTCAGGCAACATTGTACAGCCATAGCGGGAAGGTGTGCGGCGTATCACTCAACACCTTATCAGCGGCATGGTTCAGATTGCCTTGGCTGCATCCGGTACCATCGTTAGTGAGCCTGTCACAAAGGATGCTACGACCCGTTGGAATGCGTTTGCTTAATCGCGTCGTTTCCGCGTTTTTTTGGGCGTCAGTGGTTGAACTTTCACTTCGTGGATGTCGACACTCCAAATCCATGAAGGTCAGTGACTTTTTATCATTCAAATGTACATTTTTGTTCAATCATATGATGAGTACGTTAGACAGGTTTACTTGTATTTGAAAGAGGTCTGCTTCCATTCTTTTGTATGGTTCCCCGTTTGCACAGTGTTCTGTTTTGATCCAATTCCTCAATTGTTTTCGATAATTCGGTGTTTTTGTGTGTGCAGCTTCTGATATGGATGAAACAGAAGGGCTTTGCTGTATATGTAAATCTGTATGCAACATCACCATAAAGCCCCTAGACAGTGCAACATTGAGAGTAGAAGGCGCCAGAGGTAAATATTGTTTCACGATAATGAATCAAACAATTGGTGCTTGGTTAAGATTATTAGTGAGGGCAGAATAGTCCGTTTCAATCAATGAAGATTAATACATAAATATTCATGCAGTTTTTGGACATCTCTCTCTCTCTCTCTCTCTCTCAGTCTCTCTCTCTCTCTCTCTCTCTCTCTCTCTCTCTCTCTCTTCCCGAGCTCTCTTTCTTTGCAAAACACACACACACACACACACACACAACCACACACACACACACACACACACACCCACACCGGCCCACACACACACCCACACACACACACACACACCCACACATACACACACAATGATGTGATTTGCCCAAAAAATAAAGCGCGTACCTGTGCATTCATTCGATAAAAAAAGGAAATTGGAAATCTGATTATAATGAACCGTAACATAAACGTTATTTTTATTTTAGACCGAAATATGACAAATGACATTTTACACAGATCTCGACGGTCATAATTGCCAGCGTTATCCCGGAGAACAATGAATGGCTCGTTCTAAGTAAAACATCATTTTCGGGTAAATTACGTATAATTAATGAATCGGGTATATATATATATATGCACACTCGCGCACGCGCGCAAAACACACATGAGCAACGGTTTGTGTTTGTCAGTTCATATGTCATGTCTTGTCAACAGGAATCAACAGTGCAAGCAAGAAAAGAGGTGATAGTGTGCAAGCGACCGCGGGAAAACGAGTTCACAAAGAATGTCGTAAACTTTACACCAACACACACGTCATTGAAAGAGACCTGAGAGCACAGAAGAGATTGCATGATGAAGTTGATCAGGCAGGTCCAAGTCTTCGATCACAACAAAATGCCTTTGACTTTGCTACTTGTTGTTTATACTGTGGAACCATGGCGAATCTTGCAGCCAAAAACGCGCCTGACAAAGCCTTCCAGGTTCGTACGTTTTCGTTCCAGGACTCAGTATTTGCCTCGTGCGACAACAGACAGGATGAGTGGTCAGACACAGTGCGGGGGCGACTGGAATATGCGAGAGACTTGCATGCAGCTGATTCTATTTATCACAAAACCTGTGATGTCAACTTCAGGACAGGAAAGCAGATCCCACAGCGGTTTCAAGTCACTTCGTCAACATCATCATCTAAAAGGCCTTGTCAAAGAGGACGACCAAAAGATACAGACAAGAGAAATGCGTACGAACAAACAGTTCAGTACCTATGTGAAAATGATGACGAGCAAATCACCATCGGTGAACTCGTCGAAAAAATGAACGAGTTCTCAGAAGGAAAAACGTACACCCACCAACACATGAAAGACAAACTGTTGGAAACGTTTGCAGACAGAATCATTGTCACGGAAGTAAATGGAGAAGCCAATGTTGTAACATTCCGAACAACAGCTAGAACTCTTCTCCATGACTTTTTTAGCGCTCCCAAAGCAACAAATGACGAAGAAGAAAAGCTTAGGGTAGTGAAGGCTGCGGCTGAGATGATCAGAAACGACGTTAAAGCAGCTGCAACAGCAAGCAGCCACTATCCAACATCCGATGACATAGCGTCCGTGACCAAGAATCTAGATTTTGTTCCTCAGTCTCTTCAGGTTCTGCTTCGCACGATATTTAGTGAGAAGGATGCGGACGTCAAGATTGCTTCAATCGGCCAGGCGATTGTGCAAGCTGCTCGTCCGAGAGTTGTTATTGCCCCATTGCAAGTTGGACTCGGTAACCAAATGCATCACCACTTCGGTTCAAGGTTTCTGATTGATGTTTTCAATACCATGGGATTCACTTCATCCTACACAGAGGTACAAAAGTTCGAAGCAAATGCAGCAGTTTCTCAGAGTACAGACATTATAAGATGTTTGATGGGTTGTTGACAGACCAGCTTTTTTGTCGTCCGAGGGGGAGCATATCGTCTTTTGTTTCATATTTATTGACCAAGGCCGAAGGCCGCGGTCAATAAATATGAAACAAAAGTCGATATGCCCTCCGAGGACCGACAAAAAAAGCTTGTCTGACAACAACCCATCAAACATCGTTTTTGTCATCATTTTGGTAGCGCGAAAATAATTGCATCATCAACAGAGGGAGCCATGAGTTGAAACGCGAGTTTGGTTTTGAAAATACCGTTTTTGGGGCCCCACCACGCTGTTGCAATCACTGAAGGCAGGCGCGAGAGTGAAGGCGCTACAAGTACAAGTGAAAGCGAGTCAAGGAGATCTGTGTATTAATTTGATGACATGTTGAGACAAGTATGTCAGGTTTGAGGAAGAAAAGTTCTGTAGGTTCCGACTAACTGAATGGTGTGTGAATCCAGCAGTACGCGTCTTCGACTTTGGGCCGACAGCGGCGTTTCATTGCAAAGAATGACCTACATTTTGCATTTGCTTGCGATGGGATTGCCCCGCTGTTTCGAAGAGTTGCTTGTTTGCGGCACTGTCTCGGTTCGTGACATCTCTTAGCAGATATGTGGATTAAACGTGCGACGAATCGAGTGCGACGAATCGAGAGCAAGGAATAGCAGAAAGCAAAGATGAGTGAGTCGCTTTTCTCTTGTTTTCCCTCTTACCTGTGAGCCGATGAATCCCCGAGTGTTTCTCTTGGGTTTGGTTTTGAATATCCATGTAACCTGCTTTCTGTAACTATGGTAACTGGGCATTTATTCCCCGGGAAACATGCATCACATTTATTTCCCAGATGCTTGTGAATGAAAACTCGTGAAAATGATGACAAACCTGGATATCAAAGTTCTTTTCTCCAATACGTCGCTGACAATGTCGACCATAATTCCAGCACCCTTGATGGTCACAACACATTCCATGGGATGGGAATAGTAGTTTCCAAGATTAGCAAACAAGTCCCAGCTTGCTGACGAAATATGGAAAATTGCCAACGTTGACATGCCAGAGCTACCAAAGTGTGATGTTGAAGTCCAATACATCCTGGACGGAGGGGCTCTTCTGCAGCTGATACCTTGGCCTCGAGGTGCAACATTTGCTGCAATAATACGATCTTACGTCCAGTTTGTTCAGCACAGGTTCCAGAATGCAACCGTGGTTTTCGATGGATACAACTCTGGTCCATCTACCAAGGATGTCACTCACATCCGTCGAGCCAAGGGAAAGTGTTCACCTAAAGTCGTCTTCAAGCCGGAAATGTCATTGCAGGCAAGAAAGGATGTGTTTCTCTCCAACAAGAAGAACAAGCAGCGGTTCATTAACCTCCTCTCTGAAGCCCTGGCTGCAAACTTGTGTCCGACGGTGTGTGCTGACGGAGATGCAGACTGCATGATAGTTGCTCAGGCTCTAGTGAGTTCAAAGACACAGGTTACTATTGTTGTAGGAGACGACACTGATTTGCTGGTTCTCCTTTGTCACCATGCCTCGGACAACCATCGTGACATCTTTTTGGAACCAAGCCACAGGACAAGTACCAAGACAGTCAAGCTATGGAATATCAGGCATACCAGGTGTCTTGGCAGTCTATGCCAAGTCCTACCAGTCATCCATGCTGTCAGTGGTTGCGACACAACGTCAAGGCCATTTGGAGTAGGCAAGCGAAGTGCATTTCGCAAATTTCAGAGATCTAAAGAACTCAAGAGTCTGGCTTCCATGTTTCTTACAGACTGTACACCGAGCAAAATACTTGTCTCACTTTATGATGGAACATCTCCCGACTGCCTGGATGACTTGAGGTACAACATGTTCTGCACGAAAGTTGCAGGGGGAACTTCGTTTTTACAAATGCATTGTCTTCCTCCAACGTCTGCTGCAGCAAAATACCACAGTCTTCGTGTGTATCTACAAGTACAAGAGTGGGCAGGAACTGTCTTGGAACCTCAAGATTGGGGCTGGAAGACAGCTGGAGACAACCTGGTACCCTGTACCACTGATCTCCCTCCAGCACCTTCCAAGCTGCTGTCAGTCATCAGATGCAACTGCAAATCTGACTGTGATACCAAGCGCTGCAGTTGTAGAAAACACGGTCTGGATTGCTCCTCTGCTTGTGGTGAATGCCATGGGCTTGAATGTTCCAACGCTTATGTCATGTGCGCAGACGAGAATGACACAGACGACTAAAAGAGATACAGGGTCCAGGGCACGTGATATGTTCGTGCATATAAGAAATAAGTTGTTTTGTCTTGTGTACAAAGATGCTAATTCAGCAGCAAATAGACATCAATCATACAATGTGTGCAGTTCATTGCCTTTTTTGCACAGAACTGACATTGTGCTTCAAACGAAAACTTGCAAGTCTTAAAAGGTGACATTATTTGTGCAGAGACTGAGTGGACTGCTTCAGAACAAGGTCATACAAATCTGACTCGGCCTTTTTTCAGCCTCTTCAATTCTATTTCAAAGTGCAACTGTATCAATCAAAAGACTCGATGAGCAGCCTACATCAAGACATAAATAACTAAAGACAGTCACAAGCTGTGACTGAGTAGGATAAGTTTTTCTTAGTTATTACTAAAACATTAACACAAAGTCGTGTTTTTTAATTTGTTTAAACGATACCAAAAAATATTATCATTATCATCATCGTGTGAAAGCATTCCTGATGCCAAACCTGAAAATATTAACCAAAAATATGGATTACTTGGTCTACAAAGAGCGCACACGGCTTGATATTCGGGAAAAAGGTAAGCTTGACCTTGACCTGACCTACTTTTGAAATGGTAAGTTATATTTTCCTAGATCTTTTGTATGTTGTAGCGGTAACATAAAACTACCAAAAAAACTTCACAGAGCAAATCTTGCAATAATTCTGAGGTTCCTATGGTTGAATTCATAGAATGACTGGATAACAGTCCCAGAATTGCTTCATGATTACTAACATTCTCGTCCATTCGAGAGCAATGTAACCTAGGTATCGCTTGACGACAGACAACAATCGTCGTAACGTAAAACCAACGATCAGTCCCAGTCTGTTCGTCAAGACCCGAAGAAGTCCTGTACGAAAGATTCTAGGCACGTTAGTAAATGATTCATAATCAGTAACTTTCTGATGAAGCCAATCCTAGTCTAGTGTGTGTTCATGTAATCATGTGTCTGTTCGTTTGGAGAAATTAGATGACACGAATAGGTAATTTGTGTTCCATTTCTCAAGATGCTGAAACATGTTCTGTATCATTTTACATGTTGGTAGATGAACGATTTGTTAACGGTATGCTACACTTTGTGTGCAGACACTGAATTCTCTTCACAGAGGATTGGATCAGCTGTTTTATTTGTATACCTATATCTACACTGAATTCGCTAACCTGTTCGTCGATGAAGAATAACCACTTGGTGTAACCTGCTGTACCTGTTGTCTACGTCGACCTGTCGTCACTGGATCGTCGTCGTCCCAACATTTGCTGTTCGTCATCCTGTCTTCATTATTTCTTCGACCTCAAGCTTACGTCTAACACTATAACTCGTCGTCATCATATGTTCTAAATACTGTGTTTTTCACCAGAAACTTTTGAAGAAGAATGCTTGTGTTCTCCCATTGTGGGCATCTATTTATTAATTAACCTGTGATAAATAGAGGATGTTGTGAAATTTGAACAATATATAGTTAGCCACT
>NC_090257.1:30932880-30935380 GCF_037325665.1 Littorina saxatilis | reverse complement strand
AACAGCACAGGGAGAGAGAAAAAAACAGCATCTGAGGAACAAAAGTGATTCAAGGCGAAGTTAATTGCTGGTTATGCACCCCCCCCCCCCACCCCCCCCTGGACCTTTACCCCACCCCTGAAATATGTTAGTTGGTAGGTGAAAGCATGTTGGTTTCACTCCATGTGAGTGTGTGTGTGTGTGTGTGTGTGTGTGTGTGTGTGTGTGTGTGTGTGTGTGTGTGTGCCACGGTGTGTGTGTGTGTGTGTGTGTGTGTCTGTGTGTGTGTCTCTGTGTGTGTCTGTCTGTCTGTCTATCTGTCTGTCTGTCTGTCTGTCTGTATGTCTGTGTGTGTGTGTGTGTGTGTGTGTGTGTGTGTGTGTGTGTGCGTGTGTGTGTCTGTTTCTGTCTGTCTGTCTGTCTGTCTGCCACGGTCTGTCTGTCTGTCTGTCTGTCTGTCTGTGAAGCTCCAATCGTCAACAAAACTCCACTGGATCCATGTTTCTATTGATGTAACGAGATCATCGTGCACAAACAAAATCTTCACGCAAGGGATAAAATCAGGAACCGAATCAACACCATGCCAGGAAACAGCTACAGTTCTTTGCAGGCGAGTTTCACGTCTGATCTGTCTGAGGGCGGTGAAGACGTTACCCTGAAAATAACCGTGTTTACAACACACAGCAAGGTTATCCAAACAACCCGAGAAACTCTCACTAAAGTACGCCTAGAACAGAAGCGAGAAAAACAGCTTCAGCGAAAGATCAGCTCGGAAACAGCTGCAAGAGTGAAAGATGTCGACATGAAGGAGGTAATAGTTCGCCTGTTGTGCAAGCAACCCTCTTCGTCTTTCTTCCAGCGATGCGGAGAACACACAGTCAACAGAAATCCGAAACAAATAGACTGTTCAAGTTCCAAAAGCAAGCATCACAAATAAGGATGGTACATCAGTTTATGGGAAGTAAATTGACAAAACAACATATGTTTCCTTTTGTTATCCAAACGTTCCATATACTTACATTTTTGCTATTTGATTCTCAAATGAATGGTATGAATTGTACCACAGCTGAGACTGACGCTGATGAGATAAATGTTACAAGCAATGATAATCAAACGGATACTCTAAATGGCATCATATTTCACTGTAACAAGTAGATATACCTGCTCAGGTAAATAAACTACCTTCTCGATCTCGAACATTAACTTCTCAAATACCAAACCATATACCACCAAAGCCACATGTCTTGCACGCCATAGCGCTATAGCAAACGACCAATGCAACACCCTTACCATAACACAAAACCACCATAACAAAATGCCTCACATACCAAAGCAAATACCCATACAGGGCCGGACTAGGCGAAGAGGAGGGGGGGGGTTGCCAGTGGTGGCCCAGGGGGATGTTCCCCCTGGCGGCAGGGGCGGATCAGTTCATTTTATGACTGGTTTTTTTGAAAAGTATATTGTGAAGATATGGGTGTGAAGGCGCAAAGCGCCGAGCCGACGGCGCGAAGCGCCGAGCTTGCGAGGGGGGTCCGGGGGCATGCCCCCCCGGAAAATTTTGAAAAAAAGGATGCAAAATGGTGCAATCTGGTGCATTCTGAGGATGATCATTACCAGTTTCAGGGAGCAGATTTTGTCACTGATTAATACCCCAAAAATTGAAACTCAATGTAAAATAAAGAAATGCATACCTCATTCAATATTTTTATTTTTTGGCTGGGGGGGGTCCGGAAACCCTAGAACCCACCCCCCCCCCCTCGTTGTGGGGGTCAGGGGGCAAAGCCCCTTGAAGCTGACGGGTAGGTCATATTCTGAGATAGGAAAATGGTCACTCCTTGCATGAAACAGCATAAAATAAGCAATAATAAAAAAAAAATTAAATAAGTAAGGTACATGTTTAGGCTAGGGGGGGGGTTGCGCAACCCCCATAACCCCCCCGGTAGTCCGGCCCTGCCATACAATGAGTCTTCTCTTTTTCTGCCATCAGTATCACTAACCCCGGTTTACAACAGCAAAACAAAGGAATTGGCAGTAATCGCGCCGTTGATGGACATACAACTACCACGACCCCAAAATATCCACACGATAAGCCTGCTGTTTTTCTGTCATCACTATCATTAACCCCCAACCCCTGTAACAGCAAAACAAAGGAAGTGGTGGTAATCGCGCCGTTGATGGAGATACAACGACAACGACTGCAACTCACTAACTGAAGAACGCTGCCACAAGTGCTGACACGCGCCAATTCTACCCACAGACATAATTATTACAATTATTTCTACGATACTACCACAGATAGTCTTTGATTCTACCCCAACGGGAGGGGGAGGGGGGCAGGATCGAATGGGAGGGGTGAGATGGGCATGGCACTGACTGAGGTAGGTGGAAGTCCACAGGCTGGCAGTATGCTTTCGCGTGCCACCTTTACCTGGCAGGGAGAAAACATGTGACGGACTGAGTAGCTCAGTTGGTAGAGCACTGGACTTGTGATCGGAAGGTCGCAGGATCGAATTCGGGC
>NC_090257.1:30917223-30932680 GCF_037325665.1 Littorina saxatilis | reverse complement strand
TCAGCCTCTTCGGATAAAGAGCCAAATGAACAAAGACCGAAATTCAGGATGAATAATGCCGCTTCCATTTCAGGCCCAGACTTTTTGTGCTTGTAACCACCCAGATCATGAAACCTAGCTGTAACTTCACAGGCATCAACTTTGTAGGACAATAGTGACTAACCGGCCTTGAGCGCTGAGCAGCGATACAAGACTCACAAAAAGCTTGCACAACTGCCTACACAAACATGTTCACACAGCGTCAAGGTTTTGAAGACACAGGAAATTGTCTAAACGAACTCAAGCGTGACAGGTCTGCGAAATGCTACCCTACTGATTCATTGTTACGGTTTTTACAATCGTTAAAGCTGACCGAAGCCTTTTAGCATCAACCTTTTCTTTATTTGGTGTTTAACGTCGTTTTCAACCACGAAGGTTATATCGCGACGGGGAAAGGGGGGAGATGGGATAGAGCCACTTGTCAATTGTTTCTTGTTCACAAAAGCACTAATCAAAAATTTGCTCCAGGGGCTTGCAACGTAGTACAATGTATTACCTTACTGGGAGAATGCAAGTTTCCAGTACAAAGGACTTAACATTTCTTAAATACTGCTTGACTAAAATCTTAACAAAAATTGACTGTATTCTATACAAGAAACACTTAACAAGGGTAAAAAGAGAAACAGAATCCATTAGTCGCCTCTTACGACATGCTGGGGAGCATCGGGTAAATTCTTCCCCCTAACCCGCGGGGGGTGCATCAACCTTGAATGGATGTCATCAGGGCCGAAGGGCACGAAGCGAAAGTGGGTGACACCCAACCGTTTCAGAACAAACCGCGAGGTCTGGCTGGTTGAAATCACACCAAAATCTCAATTTCATCCAATCCAACTCCGCGGCTGGTAACTTTCTCGTCCACCTCCCTGTATGCAAACCTGTACTACTTCAAAGACGTTTAAACTGCACAGAACTATGCACGGCGCTTTAGCCTGGATCCATTATTGCCTACCATGATAGCTTAGCCATGCAGATAGGTTGTTAAAAAATAAAATAAAATAGCCAACCAGCAAAGCCTTGGATACAAATGAGAAGGCTGCAAATAACGAGTTCAGCAGATGCACTGCATAATAGCGTGCGGTGTTTGATGACTGAGGGCAGCAGGACAGAGTAAAACATACTTCCTCTGAGTGTCATCTGGATAGTATTACTGTGAGAGTAGTCAGGCGCCTTTGTACATTGGGAAATTGTTGCAAATGCAAAACAGCTCTTTTTCTAGTCATCTGGATGTTGTTAATGCCGCTTGTTATATCTTCGTATGCAGCTGCACAGTGACTACCATTGTGTGTAAGTGTGTGTGTGTGTGTGTGTGTGTGTGGCACGGTGTGTGAGAGTGTGCGTGTGCGTGTGTATGTGTGTGCGTGCGTGCGTGCGTGTGTGTGTGTATGTACGTGCGTGCCTGTGTGTGTGCGTGTTTGTGTGCGTGTTTGAGTGCGTATTTGTGCGCGCGCGTGCGCCGCGCATACGTGCGTGCTCGCGTGTGTGTGTGAGTATGCGTGCGTTTGTGTGTGTGCGTTTGTGTGTGTCTGTGTGTTGAAAAGCAAGGTGCCCTTCGACTTCACGCCGCGCTAAGCAAAGGCCTCAAGGCCTTCCTCGGTAATTGAGCCCGAAGTTGATTTGGCAAACACCTCGCAATATCCTTTGTACCGAAAACTCAGTGTCAAAGCTTCGTGCAGCGACCTTCGCCACATGAATATTAGAATTTACAGTGCCCAGTGATGGGACGAGGCACAGGAACTTGACCCACTTCAGCACCAATTTGCACGCGTCTCACCCACCCCTCACACACTCACTCACCCACCCCTCCAGCCCTCACACACTTACTCACCCACCCCTCCAGCCCTCACACACTTACTCACCCACCCCTCCAGCCCCCACACTTACTCACCCACCCCTCCAGCCCCCACACTTACTCACCCACCCCTCCAGCCCTCACACACTTACTCACCCACCCCTCCAGCCCCCACACTTACTCACCCACCCCTCCAGCCCCCACACACTTACTCACCCACCCCTCCAGCCCTCACACACTCACTCACCCACCCCTCCAGCCCTCACACACTTACTCACCCACCCCTCCAGTCCTCACACACTCACTCGCCCACCCCTCCAGCCCTCACACACTCACTCACCCACCCCTCCAGCCCTCACACACTTACTCACCCACCCCTCCAACCCTCACACACTCACTCACCCACCCCTCCAGCCCTCACACACTTACTCACCCACCCCTCCAGTCCTCACACACTCACTCACCCACCCCTCCAGCCCTCACACACTCACCCACCCCTCCAGCCCTCACACACTTTCACACACCCCTCCAGCCCTCACACACTTTCATACACCCCTCCAGCCCTCACACACTCACTCACCCACCCCTCCAAACCTCACACACTCACTCACCCACCCCTCCAGCCCTCACACACTCACTCACCCACCCCTCCAGCCCTCACACACTCACTCACCCACCCCATCCAGCTCTCACACACTCACTCACCCACCCCTCCAGCCCTCACACACTCACTCACCCACCCCTCCAGCCCTCACACACTTACTCACCCACCCCTCCAGCCCTCACACACTCACTCACCCACCCCTCCAGCCCTCACACACTTACTCACCCACCCCTCCAGCCCTCACACACTTACTCACCCACCCCTCCAGCCCTCACACACTCACCCACCCACCCCTCCAGCCCTCACACACTCACTCACCCACCCCTCCAGCCCTCACACACTTACTCACCCACCCCTCCAGCCCTCACACACTCACCCACCCACCCCTCCAGCCCTCACACACTCACTCACCCACCCCTCCAGCCCTCACATACTTACTCACCCATCCCTCCAGCCCTCACACCCTCACTCACCCACCCCTCCAGCCCTCACACACTTACTCACCCACCCCTTCAGCAAATCCGCCAATTTCACCCTATTGTGACGAACATCAATGAGACACATCTCTCACAGTTTACCGTCCGGCTCAACTGAATCGATAGCGGACAGTCACAGCCAGCCAAATCGATAGCTCTGTTCCTCGACATTCGACCATTAGTCTGTAGAGAATGTGATTATCGATGGCCGATTTCCCCCTATTGGGCAGGAGGATGGGCGTGGGAGAGAGTGCACTTTTGTGCATTCGGGTAAAAGGTCACATAGGATAACAAACCATCATTTTTGGGAAGGAGTTGTCGCTCGTTGAGTTTAGTCTGGTAGGCCTTCTGCATGGTATACCGGAACAATGGAAGAAGGTAAGCTTGGCTGATAACATCCTCCCCTCCCCCCCCCCCCCACACACACACTCACACACATGCAAACACTGACGCACGCACCTACCCACACACACACACACACACACACACTCACACACATGCACACACGCACGCACCCCCCCCACACACACACACACACACAACTCACACACATACACACACGCACGCACCCACCCCCACACACACATGCACACACGCACGCACCCCCCCCACACACACACACACACACAACTCACACACATGCACACACGCACACACGCACGCACCCACCCACACACACACACACTCACACACACACACACACGCACGCAAACACACACACACACACACACACACACACAAGGGACACACAAACCAATTTTTCCTGGGATTAGTCCCCTGCGAGTACCCATCGTTCTCAGCCTCGCACCTGCTACACAGCCCTGTTTCACAGACACAGCAATCTCACAGGTGTTGGCTAAACTTTAGATGGACAAAGCCAGGACTGATAGCAGCGAAGTGCAAGGCCTACTGGAATGCCGGAACAATGGAAGATGGTAAGCTTGGCTGATAACCCACACCGCACTGCTATACTCGCCACCACCCACCCCACCCACCCTGCTCCTCTCCCACTTCCAGACTACAAAGGCAATCTGTTCTCTCAAAGGTGGTACAAGAGTCAAATGGTTAATATAAGCTTTAAAAAGTAACAGACAGACAGACACCGAGACACAGAGAGACAGATGATGTACTATGGCCGTATCATATCAGTCAAGCACCATAGTTACATACCAACATAATTATTATAAGGTTTTTGGTGGCTTGTTGTCAGGCCAGCTTGGTTTTTTGTCGGTCAGAGAGGGAGCATAATTATGCGTCTTCTGTTATCTAGTGCAATGAAAGCATCTCATTTTGCAGAACTTGCTGTCGTAAGTATAACAAGTAATTTTAGTTACCATTCAAGTTACGCGATGAACTGTACGAAAGCGTTTCATTTACTGTATGCACGCATGGACGTACACACACACACACACACACATTGAGCAATACAGAGAAAAAAGTCTAATGTAACGGTTTAACAAACATCAACTGAATTAACAGACCTAAGTCAAAGAAAATCATGAAGCAGAGAAAACCGGCTTGAAGAGGCATCCCCTAAAACCAGAACAAAAGAAAGAAAGAAAGAATGACAGACAGACAGACAGGCAGACAGACAGACAGACGGACAGACAGACAGACAGACAGACAGACAGACAGCATGCAGACAGGGCGACAGTAGAAAACAATAGAAACGAACCAGAAACGGAACAGGCGATCAAGCACCAACAGGGAGATAACCGCGACACTGGGTACTCACTTTTCCACGAGTAGTTCCCCTTCCTCCACTTGTTGCAACATTTTCTCCTGTCGTTCTCGCTCCTCCTGGAACAAGCAAAACATTTAAAAAAAATTGCATTGAAACTTGAAATCATGTTTAACTTTTGAACTCTTGCAGATACCTTCCTTGTGCATGCTGGGATCTTTCAATGAGCTAATTTTGTAACTGGTATCCCCGTCAGCCTGTAAAATCAATTCAGTAAAAACTGAATTCTCATTAGGCAAAAAAAAAAAAGTTGTATGTTTCTGGTCACCCGACCCTACCTAGTTTTTTCCCGCCGACCCCAGACTTTTTTTATTGCATTTGTAAAAAAGAAAAGCAAAACAAAAGCGTCAAAACGAAAGTAACAGACGGCAGACGACACAAGGGGGATAACCCCGCATCCCTTTTGTCTCATTTGTTTTGTAATGTGTTGTCTTTCTCTTTGTATAGTAAGTCCAGTCAGAGACTATAGAGTATACAGAGACGCTTCATCCTTCTTTGCGCTGCGGTGCGAAAGTGAGACCGGCCAGCCAGCGCGCGGGAAAAGAGCCACTCCCTGCCGCACAAGGAAGTGCGCGTATAACGGCTGCTGTCGGCTTTGTTTATATCACGTTTATATTAACATACTGTCTGTTCTGTCCGGCTGACAGTGCTGCAAAAAGTAACTGAACGAAAAAATATGTTTGTTTGTGAACATCCTTTTTAAATGACCATAAAAACACCGCAGAAAATGGTGTAGATTAAAATTAAATCAAATTTACTTAGGCGGCAATACCCGCTGCATCGCTGTAGTTATGCAAACATGATTCAAGTCAGTGTCTTTTCACGAACTAACCGTCGTTATTTTTGTGTGTTTTAGTCAAATACAAATACATACTGTATACATGGTCACTTAAGCCTGAGAAAATATGTCAGGAATAAATCGTTAACGAAATAGTTCCCGGTCAAATCGGTAACTAAGGCATTTAGTCAACTTGGCGTCGTCCCAGCACCTCTAAAATTGCACGGTGCTAAGAAATTATCATGTAAGGAAAACTGTAAAATACAGCAACTTAAACAACATTATTGTGACCTAGCTGACTTTAATTAAAGAATCTTGATCGATCGATGATTGTCTTATTTCTTATCGGTTGCTTCTTTCTTGTTCAGAAAGCTCTCTCTCTCTCTCTCTCTCTCTCTCTCTCTCTCTCTCTCTCTCTCTCTCTCTCTCTCTCTCTCTCTCTCTCTCTCTCTTTTTTTCCTAGTCATAGTTATAGTAAAAATAGTTTAGTCCCTCTTTAGGGCGAGGGCCAAAAGCAAAAAAGCATATCTAGATCTATGCTTATTTTTGTCACCGAAAAATAAAGATTTGTCATTGTCATTGTCATTGTCTCTCTCTCTCCCTCCCTCTCTCTCTCTCTCTCTCTCTCTCTCTCTCTCTCTCTCTCTATGTCTCCCTCTCTCTCTCTCTCTCTCTCTCAGGCTCTCTCTCTCCCTCAGTCTCTCTCTCTCTCTCTCTCTGAGTCAGTTACACACACACACACGCACGCACGCACACACACACACACACACACACACGCACACACGCACACACACACACACACACACACACGCACACACACACACACACACACACACACATGAATTGAGATGAATTAACGAGGTACGGACCGACTGGATGACACTTTGAACAGCATCGTCACAAGTATTCTAGTTTGAGAAGTTTTCGACTTTTGCGCTTGGACGAAGAATAGAATCAATTGTTCAGTTGTCCTTCAAAACAAAATTAAGCCTGATGTTAATTAAACAACTGCGCAATCACATTGTTGAGCTTGTGTACAGTGTGTGTTTTCTCTGTTCTGGTAGAATACACGCAGTTCGACGCTACACTTTTTACTGATTTTCCGACATTTAACGATAGAAAAAAAAAAAAAAACAATCCTCACTTGCTCTCTTCCTCAGGAAATTTGAACATCCTGAAGCCTTTGGCATGTGAGTTTGAGCAATTGATGGCCAAAGACCATGCCCCGCTGTGTTTTCTTTTTGGTGCGGCCATGGTTGTGCTGCACGATATCGCTACTGCTGTGGAAAGGGAAAGTAGGTTTTTACATGTTTCCGCGTGGTGGCGCCACAGGGCTTCCTGTTTCAATTTTCAGCGCCGAATGAAGCGTCTCTGTGTACTCTACAGTCTCTGGTCCAGTCTCTTTGCGTCACTGTATAGTTATTTTCTACCCTGACAACAACAAAAAACAAAAACAAAATCCCTACCTACCTACCCTATTATTTGTAGCCATGTTACCAGAAACATACAACTTTTTTGTTGTTGTGCCTTATACACAGGAAGCGGCCTGGCTGTTGAATATGGGCCTAGCCTGTGTACATGTTAAAGGATGCCAGTATCAAACGTGATTGTCTAAGTTTTCACAAATGTAACTTGCATTCTCTGATTCGTCTTATCATCCGAAAATGACAAACACTTCAAAGTATTACGCTGAACTGAACACAAAAAATTCACGTCTCAAATTTGAAAGATTTCTCAATGATCTCACCTTGTTTCAATACAATATTCCGGCCGCGCGTATAACAGCCAGCATTTAGTCATTGCTGGCTATTATACGTGCAGTCGATTGATTGTGTCGTTTACATGTGATATATAGTGAATCATTGAAAAGTTCTGAAGAAGGTAGGCCGCTACTCAAATGTAAACGTTGCGTCTGCTTGTTACGATGTTACGACTGACATCTGATCGTAATTTGATGCCAAACGATCTGCTACATGAGACAATCCGAAACACATCATTATTTTTGCCAGTCTTTGTTTTTTGGCAAAATAACTTAAAATATGTTTTTTTGGGGAAAAAAATAATAAAAAAATTAAAATCCCGACCTACCGACCCTATTTTTTTGGCCTATGTTACCGTAAACAGACTTTTTTTGTGTGGCCTTACGCTAAACTCTCACTTAGACTATTGCATATATGTCGTATGCATTTAGAACATGGGATATCAGATCTTAAAGTAGCGCTCTGCCTCTTTTTTTTCCCTTTTTTTTTCATTTTTTTTTTCAAAAGTGTGTGTGCGTGAGTGCGTGTGTGAGAGAGGGAGAGGGAGAGACCGGTTATTGAAAAAGTTAAGCGCTCTGCCTCTGTTTAAGATTCATGTTTTGTCCAAGAACAAACGTTCCAATAACTAGCATGTCTTGTTGAACAAATACTTGTATAAAAGTAATTCGGAATTGGTACCGTTGGTAGTAACTAATACTCAGATTTGAAGCTTCCCACGTCTGGATAAATAATCAAATGGGCTTAATTCCCATTAAATCTTCGTAGCGACAGAATCTAAAATATCTAAAGATAAATGTTGACTGTTAACTTATCAAAATAACTATTATCATGTAAATTTAGACATGAACATCTCAGAAAAGTCAGCAACCCTGAATTGCGAGCCACAGTGAACCGCGTATGCGTAGCGTCAGAATCACAATAATGTTCACTCTGATTTCTCAAATAACTATTATGATGTAAATTTAGATATAAACATCTCAGAAAAGTCGACAAACCTGAATTACGAGCCACGGTCAGCATCATGCAGCTTTAATGTGCATCCTGGTCTGTGTGTGTTGAATGTGCGTGTCTTCTCTAATCAACATGAGACAGACAAACTCTTCCATCTGACCAGTAACACACATAAAAGGAATAGGGTGACTGCTTTTTTTTCCGCCTTTGGAGGCAAAAATCAATATTCGTAAAAAATGAATGGTTTTATAGCGTGTAAACTGCCGCTGGCATCAATGCTCTTTCTGTCTGTTTCTCTCTCCCTCTCCCCATCTCTCTCTCTTTCTCTTTCTCTCTCTCTCTCTCTCGATCTCTCTCGTCTCTCTCTCTCTCTCTCTCTCTCTCTCTCTCTCTCTCTCTCTCTCTCTCTCTCTCTCTCTCTCTCTCTCTCTCTCTCTCTCTCTCTCTCTCTTGATCTCTCTCTCTCTCTCTCTCGTTCCCTCTCTCTCCCTCTCCCTCTCCCTCTCTCACACACACCCACCCACGCACTCACACACACACACACAACCCCCCCACCCCCACCCCCCCCCCCACACACACACACACAGTCGATCTCTTCTTTTATTTTTTCAATCGAAATTGAAACGCAATTCCTCTGACTCTAGAAAAGTGGTCGGGGCAGGAAAATGTCAGAGTTGTTCAATTCCCTGTGAGACAACGATTTACGATGCTGAGCAAACCGTCATCAAAGTTAATCTCGCCACAATCTCTTTCTCTCTCTCTCTCTCTCTCTCTCTCTCTCTCTCTCTCTCTCTGTCCCTCTCTCTCTCCCTGTCTCTGTCCCTCTCCCTCTCTCTCTCTTCCTCTCTCTCCCCCTCTCTCCCTCTCTCTCCCTCTCTCTCTCTCTCCCTCTCTTTCTCTCTCCCTCTCCTTCTCTCTCTCTTCCTCTCTCTCCCTCTCTCGCTCTCTCTCTCTCTCCCTCTCTTTCTCTCTCCCTCTCCTTCTCTCTCTCTCCCTCTCTCTCTCTCTCTCCTTCCCCAACCCCCCCTCCCCTCCCCCAACTTACTCTCTCTGCGGCCGGCATTGAGTTCCGAACCATTCTGTACGGAAGCTGAGGTGACGAACGAACTTTGAACATATATAGCTTACAAACCTACACCTACACCAACAACCACGACTGCCTTCTCACACCATCACCGTTGTCTGATGTACATTCCAGACGCTCAAATCCAAACACACACCTGTGAACGGTTATTTCCGCTCCCCAGTTGCCAAAACATTTTGCACGGTGGTTTACCCCTGTGGAGTCAATTTTGGTGTGTGTTTGCAAGTGTGTGCATGGGTGTGTGTGTGTGGGGGGGACTACTTTTCTGCCTGATCTCACCATTTTTTCAAACACTCGAGGAGGAGTTTTTTTTTTAACCTGCTTGCACTCTTCAAAGCTGAATCAACTTGTGCACGGAGCGACGAAGATGTTTGGCAACATTGAGATTCCGCTGCTTGACTAAAAGGTACAGGTGAAAAGAGAGAGAGGGGAAGAGAGAGGGGGGGGGGGGAAGGAGGGAGGGATGTGTGAGAGAGAGGGGGGATGGATGAGGAGAGAGACACACAGAGTGAGTGAAACAGAGACAAAGAGAGGGAGCGACAGAGACAGACTCGGGGGTGGGGGGGGGGGGGTGGGGTGGGGGGAAAGAGAGAGAGAGAAATAGAGACAGAGACAGACAGACAGACAGACAACCAGCCGGACTGACAGAGACTGGGAGAGACTGAGAGAGAGAAAGAGAGACAGAGAGACAGAGAGACAGAGACAGAGAGAGAGAGATAGAGACAGAGAGAGATAGAGACAGAGAGAGAGAGAAAGAAAGAGCTGGAGAGAGAGGCATTGAAAGACAGAGTGACAGACAGACAGAAAGACAGCCTGCGATTTGGAGAGAGTGAGAGACAGACAGACAGACAGACAGACAGACAGAGCATAAACAGCATTCACGGATTAATCTGATTGGAGATGACAGTTTTCGCCGTAGCAGCCTAATCCAATCAGCTGTATCTTCGACTTCCCCCTGCTACCAGACACGGCCCACTGACAGTTTCAGCTTCTGTCTCTCGACATCCGGTATTCTGTTAGTGAAATCGCTATGGAACCCAAGTTGGAGCGGCTCCTCGAGTAACAATTGTCGAGTATTTCCAGAAAAAGTCAAGATCTTCTTATTGAATTGTTTTCTTTAATATCAGTGTTAATATATATTTACAGACCAATGACATGCTGGAAAAATCGCGTTGCCGCAGAAGAAGGAAAGCGGTTCGAAAATCTTCTCTCTCGAGAAAAAAAGCGCCAAGTTACCTGAATATTAAGAACTCGAGGTATTTTCAGTAAAAATGTCGGAATATTTGAGTGTATTGATCCTTTTTATTCTCTAGAGAAAAAAGATTAACCAATCGCTTTGCTTCCGTCTCGCAACACAAAATGACTAATTTAGTCTCCAGCATGCTATTGGTCTATAAATTATCTCGATATTAAAAGTTCCATTGAAAAGAAAAGATTTCGACAATTTGTAAAAACAAAAATTTGAAGAAGAAAAAAATAAAGATCTCTGCATTTTTCCTCGAGATTTTGACCAAACTGGCTTTCCATAGACCTTGTGGTCTCTATTATACACTACATGTAATATCATAGTCTAGCTAGCGAGATTGAAACACTACTTTTGATTACTTCTCCACGTGAACGAGAGTGTCAGACAGGGAGGCTGCTTTCTGTTCCATTAATCGCATTGTCTGTGGCCACCCAGGCGCTCAAAAGACATTCAGACATCTATGGGGATAATTCTATGGGGATAATTCTATGTGGGTAGTGTGTGGCCTGAGAATGAGCTCGGATGAACAAGAAAATCAATGTATGTTCTGAATGCATGAATATGAGAGAGAGTGGGGAGGGGAGGGGAGGGAGGGGGAGATAGGTAGAGAGAGAGAGAGATGGATAGAGATGGATAGAGAGAGAGAGATGGAGAGAGAGAGAGGGATGGAGAGAGAGAGAGAGAGGGAGGGAGGGAGGGAGGGAGGGAGGGGGAGAGAGATTAGCGCTGATGAGAGGCAAACGCCAGAGAGTTTGTTTGTTTGTTTGTTTGCTTAACGCCCAGCCGACCACGAAGGGCTATATCAGGGCGGTGCTGCTTTGACATATAACGTGCGCCACACACAAGACAGAAGTCGCAGCACAGGCTTCATGTCTCACCCAGTCACATTATTCTGACACCGGGCCAACCAGTCCTAGCACTAACCCCATAATGCCAGACGCCAGGCGGAGCAGCCACTAGATTGCCAATTTTAAAGTCTTAGGTATGACCCGGCCGGGGTTCGAACCCACGACCTCCCGATCACGGGGCGGACGCCTTACCACTAGGCCAACCGTGCTGGTCAACGCCAGAGAGGTAAACGGTATTACCATAAACAAATACTCATAAGCTACAAATCTGAGTGAATATAAGTGCATAACAGCACAGAATAAAAGAAGCCGAGATACATTAATCAATATAGACGACCGATTCCCTGCATCAATTTAGCGAAGTAATATTAACCTTATCCGCTTGAGCGCTGATGCTTACATCACGACCGCCGAATACGGTGTTTCTGTTTGTGTGTGTGTTTGTTTTTTTGCTTGTTTTCTTGTTTGTTTGTTTGTTTGTTTGTCTCGGGTTTGATTTTTGTTTTTTTCTTCTCACTCTGACGACTTTAGTAAAAAGCACTTTCTGCAGGCACACCCTTGACTTCATTCGATCCCAAAAACACAAGGTAACAGTTCCACATCTGGAGGGAAAAAATGACACATCCACAGAAAATCCCTCCCTTCACCTGGCTAAAGCAAACCGGGCCATGGATAATTTCCACAGAACGACATGAACACCTGTTATCACGTGCCAGGGATTCTACAGTCACTGCATGGCTGGTGTGCTTAACGAGCTTTCAGCTGACCCAATGTCGTAACTAACACCTGTGTCATTTCAGGACATTAATAATTATTCAGCAAAAAATCACCAATGTGCGAAGGAACAAGCTAGGCTGATTGATACGTGTCCCGGTGGAAGAATACACTTATCCCACAGCCATGCACTCGTTAGCATTTTGCAAGCGAGTTTCGTCGACAAAGTTCATTATCTGTATCACTGACACTGATAGGTATTCGTCTGTCTATTTAAAAGACCACTGGTTCCACGTACTGTAAACAGTCATAACCACTGACGAACTTTCATTGACATAATATAATCCATCCAAAGTTGCCCAAGCAGACACCCACATGCCTGGCAAAACAAAACAAAGACAGTCCGACTGCTGGCAAAACAAAACAAAGACAGTCCGATTGCTGGCAAAACAAAACTAAGAAAGTCCGATTGCTGGCAAAACAAAACAAAGACAGTCCGATTGCTGGCAAAACACAACAAAGACAGTCCGATTGCTGGCAAAACGAAACAAAGACAGTCCGATTGCTGGCAAAACAAAACAAAGACAGTCCGATTGCTGGCAAAACAAAACAACGACAGTCCGATTGCTGGCAAAACAAAACAAAGACAGTCCGATTGCTGGCAAAACAAAACAAAGACAGTCCGATTGCTGGCAAAACAAAACAAAGACAGTCCGATTGCTGGCAAAACAAAACAAAGACAGTCCGACTGCTGGCAAAACAAAACAAAGACAGTCCGATTGCTGCGAAAGTTGCACGAACACACACCTTTGTTAGATACCTGGCAAAAATTATAGGACAGTCAAATTTCTGCGAAAGTTGCACGAGCACACACTTTTGTTTGGATGCCTGGCAAAAACCAAGAACAACCAGATTTCTGCCAGAGATGCACGAGCACACACTTTTGTTTCGATGCCTGGCCAAAAAGCAAGGACATCCCGATTTCTGCGAAAGATGCACGTGCACACACCTTTGTTTAGATGCCTGGTAAAACCCAAGGACAGTCCGATTTCTGCCAGAGATGCAATGGGCACACACCTTTGTTTAGATGCCTGGTAAAACCCAAGGACAGTCCGATTTCTGCCAGAGATGCAATGGGCACACACCTTTGTTTAGATGCCTGGTAAAACCCAAGGACAGTCCGATTTCTGCCAGAGATGCAATGGGCACACACCTTTGTTTAGATGCCTGGTAAAACCCAAGGACAGTCCGATTTCTGCCAGAGATGCAATGGGCACACACCTTTGTTTAGATGCCTGGTAAAACCCCAGGACAGTCCGATTTCTGCCAGAGATGCAATGGGCACACACCTTTGTTTAGATGCCTGGTAAAACCCAAGGACAGTCCGATTTCTGCCAGAGATGCAATGGGCACACACCTTTGTTTAGATACCTGGCACCAACAAAACAAAACTATGTTAAATCATTTAGTCAAAACTTGACTAAATGTAAAAACAAGGACAGTCCGATTTCTTCGAAAGTTGCGAGAGCAAAGACAGTTGTGTATATGCCTGGCAAAAACCAAAGACAATCAGATTTCTGCCGGAGATGCATGATCACACACAGTCTGATTTCTGCGAAAGTTGCACTAGCACACACCTTTGTTTAGCTGCCAGACAAAAACCAAAGACAATCAGGTTTCTGCCAGAGATGCATGATCACACACAATCCCATTTCTGCCAGAGATGCACGAACACACACCTGTGATCAGATGCCAGGGATGCCAGAGTAACAGACTTGGGTGGGGGGCGGTTTCAGACCATGTAGTGATGGAATGAAGAGTTGGCAGCAATGTCCCTCTAGAATTCTCTCGTTTGTGTGCTCCAGTCTTTGCCGGTAATTCTCACCACAGGCGCCAGAAAATGTGCACTGAAGGAAAAATGAGCTGATACTGATTCTGAACATCCACATTAATTTTCATCTCTGATTCTGCGCTCAGCATTATTACTCACGCCGTGGATGGTGGCACGCCTAGTTTTTTCCACCGCAGGAACAACACCCAATTCGTTCCCCCGCAAGACGAACAACATGGTAGGTGTCTCCAAATTAATGCCTTAAAATAGTAGATAACCAGACTTTCTAGTATTGAAGTTTATATCATACTGTTCGGTACTTTATTTTGCATTGGATCAGCAAGTTGTCTTACCATTTACACTCTCGTGTACTACATAAGAGAAGAAATGTCATCAAGACAAGTCAGAAATACTGTCTCCCACGTTAAAAATGATGAAATAACACAAAGCACGGTCAACAGAAGGGCTTAAATCTTTTTGCTGGTCAAAGTCAAACTACTTGTGGATACTGCTCTTCATTTTTAAGTTTAAGCTTACCTTAGTTTAGACTCACGATCGGTTCAAAGATCAACAGTAAAATTTGACGGGGTAAGATCCCCCGCAGCTTGGTCAAAAATGCGGGGGACCTTATCTGGTGTCTGCGGGGGACCTTACCCACTGAGAATCGAGTACCACAAAATAACGCCAGATTAGAGCAGCTTATCCACGATGCTGGTGCCCAAAAACGCGCATACAAGGCTGCAAGGTATCGAAGATTAAACTGTGAGTATTAAAATAGTGCTTTAAAATTTAATGGTAGTTCTAGGTTAATGTGTACGAAATTGAGACCTCTCTATATAATTTTCACGGACTTCGGCAGAAAATCGAACGCCACTGTTCACGAGTACACAACAAGACATAAATTACATATTATACATATAGCCTAGGCAATTCTGCTTTAGAATATCTATACTTAATAGTGTGATTTGCCACAACGTACCACAACAGGGCAATTCCTTTGCGAGATAACAATTTTGCTTCCGCGTGCGGGGGAACGAATTGGGTGTTGTTCCTGCGGTGGACAAAACTAGGCGTGCCACCATCCACGGCGTGTTACTACACTCCTGTTTCGGTTCTCACCACCGAAAGTGTAGAATAGTGTCAACTGAAATAAAGAGTATTTAAATTGTAATAACAACGAACGTCTAGATTTAGAATCAAAAAACAAGAAAGGTAGATTGTTGGAACGTTTGTTATTGACAAAACAATACATTCACAAATATATCGACCCAACGGTCTTTTAAAGTGCACAGACAAACAGTTAATAACGAAAACTTATCTAGATTTAGCCTTTCCCACTTCTGTGGCCCAGAATATTACTGCATGATACATATTGTACTAATTATCAATTCAGGCGCTACAAACTATGTCCCTGTAAACGTAACTTCTTGGCCATTATAGTCTCCTGTCATTATTCATTCCAGAAACCTGGCCAGAGACTCAGTCTACACTGAAGGAAACAGATCTGTAATGATGTACATGATCGTGGAAAAAAAACCACTTTTTCTTAATTATTATTATCCTTTGACAAATACAGGATTAAAAAAAAAGCACCCC